>NC_031985.2:4007813-4097813 GCF_001858045.2 Oreochromis niloticus
TTTGGTGATGCTTTGAAATATTGGCTGGAACTGTTTAGCGGAGTAAGAGTGGCCATCGACATGCAGACACATGAACTCGATGGCGGTAGTTTTCAAATTAAACGGATTGCTTCTATAACTCCTGTAAATTCCTCATTATCGACAAAAACAAGTACGACAGACTTAGGTAAAGTTCCCATTAATACATGATACAAGAAATGCATGTCCCTCCAGGCATGGAGAATGTTTTTTAAACACATTATCGGTGCTTAGCGTTAGCGTGTTTGTAGAGGTTTGCTGTGTGCCAACCTGACAGTAGGTGATACGCTCACCTTTTTTATAAACAAGTTTGTTGACACTAATGCAGTGTTGCGCATTCTGATCAGCCATGAGAGAAAGTTCATCTGTCGATCGCACACACAATTAAGCAAAGTTTTTCTTGAAAAAAAAAAAAAGTCACTATGCATTGGTGCTATTTTTTTCTTCTTCTTTCTTTTTTTTCTTCTTTTTTTTTTTTTTTTTTTTTGCATTAACTCGACAGTTCATTTTGCTCTTTCTACAAGTTCCTGATTATTTGTATCTGTGTTGGTGTTGTTCATGTGACTGGATGTATCTTTATAAAACAGGACTCTGCTGAACTGCATGTCCAGGGTGTTCTTGCTGTAGTTAAGCATTCGATTATTCCTCAGTACAGGATGTGTTCGATGATTGAGTTTTTTAAGTTTGTCTCCAGAGTGTTATCAACCTAAGGAAAAAAGTGTGCATCCGGGATAATTTATGAAGCCAAAAATTTGCATCATTAGTCAAGTGCGTGCCGTCTGCTTTTAAAATTCTGAGACGCATATAAATGTAAGAGTCATTCAGATCCAAATTAATCTTCGTCGCTTGAAGAGATTTAAAAAAAAAAAAAAAAAAAAAAAAATTCCAAAGACCGCTGTCAGAGTGATGCATAATTATTGAAATGCCTCTGTATCGGCAATATCGACATCTGAGTTCTGTTTTCATACATTTTTCCTGACTGGCTATGGATCAAGCCATAATTGTTTAGGTTCAAATGTCTTTTGATGAAACCCTGCATTGTCTCTCTGTTCCGCGCTCTTTAGCTGACTGTCTTCGTCTGACAGCTCTTGTCTCTTTGCCTGCTCTTTTGACAGACGTTTTGTTTCTTAGCAACGCTTGTGTGACGTGCATTCCCTGGAGGCGGTCTTTTTGCAAGTCTGGCAGTCTACACCATCAGAGCGCTCCCTTTCAGTATTGCCAAACTCTACTAGATCTCCGACTCTCTGCAAAGATCTGGCAAAGTGGAACCAAGCTGTTGCTGTTTCGTTTTATCTATTGTTCTTAACTTGTTAACTGCACTTTGGTCCTGTGCTTGCTATTTTAAAGTGCTTTATAAAGTTGGATTCCATTGGATTGGCTACTTTGCACAGTTGACTCTGGAAACCTGTGGTTCAAACCTGTGGCCTTCCTTAATGAAGCTGGGTTATTCTCAGTGTTCCTGAATGGGATTGCTCCTGGCATCCTGCTTCTCCAGAATTGTACATTTTTAAAATGTATAGCTTGAAGTCTTTAGTATATAGAATGAAGAATAGTTTGTTTTGTTTTTACAAATAATGTGATTGCGTTTCTGTATCTAGTTATATTTAATGGTTCAATTAAGACAAGAGCTGGGTAAGCAGGAGACAAGCCATGCACAAAATATTATGTTCACATAATATTTCTCAAGTATTGGAAGCTAAATTAGAATTTATTCATCTTAAAATGTTCTTTTTAAAATACTGTTGTGCATTGTGTATTCAAATATAAAACACTGCTAGATTTTGCTGATTGATGGGATTGATTTCAATAATACATGGTCATTATGTATTACCTTCCTGTTGTGTTTGGGTCAAATCTGACTTATTTATGGGGCAGATAGGGGGCAGGTGCTGACAAGAATTGATTCTTCTTCCTGCTCCTTTTCACCCATGGGTGCAGTGTTATATTAATGGGAAGGAGGATCTGTATGTAGGAAATGAAACACTGTTGAACCATGTGTGAAATAAATAAATAAATGAAATGAAATTTACAACTTAACACTCATAAATTGTGTTTTTACATCTGATTGCTCAAGGCCTCATGACATCCTCCACACTATGCACTTGAACATCTAAAAGTGATGAGCACCTCTTTCACCGAATTGTGAGTGTTTTAATCAACTTTGTTACATTCGTGGCGTTCCCGGTTAAAAGTGACCACCATAGGAAATGACTGGGAATCCCTCCTTGGCCCCTGACGCCCTGAATGACCACTGAACACCCACAAAACTGAATTTGGTAGTGGGAAATGTTTGTTATGCTAATTTAGAGCTGTTAAACAGACTGGTCAATTTCGACCGACGTCGAGCAGGGGAGATGCAGACACTAATACAAGAGGTGAACAGGACTGAGAGGAAACAGCTGAGAGACACGGCTGACACTGATTACACTGACAAGACAGGGAGAGCACAAACTGAACACACTGACAAAAAGACAGACCTTCAAAGTAAAACAGGAAATGCACAGACTGGATTCAGAGAGACGGTACAGACGGAGAAACAGGGAACACATGGCGGACATAAACAGAGGGAGCACAGAACCTAAAAGTTCTAAATACAACATGAGAATAAACTGGAACACAAAATAATAATAATAATAATAATAATAAATAATACAACTAGAAAGCGAAAATTTCAGAAGAAATTTTATGTGTGCCTATGCCGCTGCTAATCACTGTAGTTGCCATCATACGGCTACAGACAGCAAAACTCAGAAGAGCAGCCATTCTCCACCATGAACTATGGTAAAAACAAAACACGCTCACGCTTCACAGATGACAGCTTACAGTTTTGTGTAAAGATGAAGTTACTTCGTACAGCGCCGATTTGCAGACGCTGTGCACACAGGTTCATGAGCAGAAGTCCCATTGTACCACGGCAGACCCGACAATGTTTGCCATGAACACGCTTTGAAGCATTACATTATAGACCACTTTTCACACATGCATTCACTTTTTGTTTTTTTGTTATTTCTACACAGTGTTCTGAATTATGAACAATGGTCTACAGCCAATCTTGTGTATTATTATACAAACTTTGGTTGTGAGATTCAGATAACTATTTAATAAAAAGCTAAATATTTTATATGAGAGTAAAGAAAGAAAAGTATATCTTTATGTCCACCTTTCTCTGTTAATGCCCTACCTGGCCCCCTGGCAAAAGCTTTGCTAGATCCGCCCCTGCACAGTTACCAGCTGTCAGCTACACAAAAAAAGGAGCTTGGTGTTTACAGGGAGTGCAGAATTATTAGGCAAATGAGTATTTTGTCCACATCATCCTCTTCATGCATGTGTCTTACTCCAAGCTGTATAGGCTCGAAAGCCTACTACCAATTAAGCATATTAGGTGATGTGCATCTCTGTAATGAGAAGGGGTGTGGTCTAATGACATCAACACCCTATATCAGGTGTGCATAATTATTAGGCAACCTCCTTTCCTTTGGCAAAATGGGTCAAAAGAAGGACTTGACAGGCTCAGAAAAAGTCAAAAATAGTGAGATATCTTGCAGAGGGATGCAGCAGTCTTAAAATTGCAAAGCTTCTGAAGCGTGATCATCGAACAATCAAGCGTTTCATTCAAAATAGTCAACAGGGGTCGCAAGAAGCGTGTGGAAAAACCAAGGCGCAAAATAACTGCCCATGAACTGAGAAAAGTCAAGCGTGCAGCTGCCAAGAGCCACTTGCCACCAGTTGGCCATATTTCAGAGCTGCAACATCACTGGAGGCCCAAAAGCACAAGGTGTGCAATACTCAGAGACACGGCCAAGGTAAGAAAGGCTGAAAGACGACCACCACTGAACAAGACACACAAGCTGAAACGTCAAGACTGGGCCAAGAAATATCTCAAGACTGATTTTTCTAAGGTTTTATGGACTGATGAAATGAGAGTGAGTCTTGATGGCCAGATGGATGGGCCCGTGGCTGGATTGGTAAAGGGCAGAGAGCTCCAGTCCCACTCAGACGCCAGCAAGGTGGAGGTGGAGTACTGGTTTGGGCTGGTATCATCAAAGATGAGCTTGTGGGGCCTTTTCGGGTTGAGGATGGAGTCAAGCTCAACTCCCAGTCCTACTGCCAGTTTCTGGAAGACACCTTCTTCAAGCAGTGGTACAGGAAGAAGTCTGCATCCTTCAAGAAAAACATGATTTTCATGCAGGACAATGCTCCATCACACGCGTCCAAGTACTCCACAGCGTGGCTGGCAAGAAAGGGTATAAAAGAAGGAAAAACTAATGACATGGCCTCCTTGTTCACCTGATCTGAACCCCATTGAGAACCTGTGGTCCATCATCAAATGTGAGATTTACAAGGAGGGAAAACAGTACACCTCTCTGAACAGTGTCTGGGAGGCTGTGGTTGCTGCTGCACGCAATGTTGATGGTGAACAGATCAAAACACTGACAGAATCCATGGATGGCAGGCTTTTGAGCGTCCTTGCAAAGAAAGGTGGCTATATTGGTCGCTGATTTGTTTTTGTTTTGTTTTTGAATGTCAGAAATGTATATTTGTGAATGTGGAGATGTTATATTGGTTTCACTGGTAAAAATAAATAATTGAAATGGGTATATATTTGTTTTTTGTTAAGTTGCCTAATAATTATGCACAGTAATAGTCACCTGCACACACAGATATCCCCCTAAAATAGCTAAAACTAAACACAAACTAAAAACTACTTCCAAAAACATTCAGCTTTGATATTAATGTGTTTTTTGGGTTCATTGAGAACATGGTTGTTGTTCAATAATAAAATTATTCCTCAAAAATACAACTTGCCTAATAATTCTGCACTCCCTGTATGAGAGTAAGAAATAAAAGTATATCTTTGTGTCCACCTTTCTCTGTTAATGCCCTACCTGGCCCCCTGGCAAAAGCTTTGCTAGATCCGCCCCTGCACAGTTACCAGCTGTCAGCTAAATAAAAAAAGGAGCTTGGTGTTTATTTCTCTCAGAAACAGTTCATAACTTCCCTTCAACTCATTCATGTCACCTAAAAAAAAGGTAAACCTGTTTCTCCATCACCAGTTCAGCTCTGATGATTCAGTAAGGTCATCTCCTGGTTTCGACCAGCCGCTTCTACAGCTGTGGCTCCAGCAAACATCAGCTGATACTAGAAATTAAAATCAAATGAATTCTAACAACAGCTGATCAAGCTTAAACGTGCTGCTGTTGTTTAGCGCGATAAACAAACAAGAGAGAAAAGCCGATCATTGATCAGTTTCATGACTGAAGTTTGAACAGGCGAGAGAATGACAGGGGAGGCTGTCATAAACTCCATCGTGCTAGCTACCACGCAGTACGAGTTATTATAACTGATTGTAAAAAGTCAGCACAACAAAGATAAACTACACCTAAACTCGGTTTATATCTGACCCAAATAGAGTGCAGGTCATAACTTCTTACCTGAAATTCAGTCACCTCACGCTCCGACCAGCAGCCGCCTGCTTCTCCTGCCTTCGGTTTCCCTGATCCACGATCTACCACCGGTCGATCGGCGGTCGCCTCGCCGCCTCGTTCCCGCATGTTCTTTCTGACACACACCGGTGGATAGCTGCCCTCGGTCGTAGCTCCGCGTCAGCGACTACCAAACAACTCAGTTATTTTTTCCACATCGACCAGCATCTGGACAATCCACCGCCTTTCACTGTTTGTACCGTTACTAAAAAAAACCCCTCATCGGCTCATAAAAACGAAAAATAAGTCCAGCTATGACCCTGAGTCAAAAAGACAGCCAGCTCGGGTTAGCTAGCTACCTGTCTAGCTCTTTGCAGGCACCGAAAACATCAGAGCTAATATGGATGTCTTGGTAACACGAGCAGATATTTGAAGTTTACATCTGGCCAATCCACCACCTTTCACTGTTTATACCGTTACTAAAATGAATAAATAAATAAATCATCGGTCCATATAAACGAAAAATAAGTCCAGCTAAAACACATACTGTCGGCGAGCGACCGGGTGCTGACACGAGTTTCACCCGCCTCAATATAAGCCAAGCCTGGGTGCTTTTTCACGAAGGGTCGCTAGCGGTGCTAGCTAACTATGCTAGCGGCACTAGCTAGCTAGCCGGCTATCAGCAACACATAAGAGAACTGCTGCTAAATAAACTACACCTAAACTCGGTTTATATCTGACCCAAATAGAGTGCAGTTCATAACTTCTTACCTGAAATTCAGTTCACCTCACGCTCCTGCCTTCGCTTTCCCTGATCCACGATTGACCTCCGCGTTAGCAATCGCCTGCCCGGCCTCATATGTCTCGTTGGCGGCATGTCCTTTCTGTCACACACCGGTGGGTAGCTGCCCTCTGTTGTAGCTCCACCACCAAACAACTCAGTTATTTTTTCCACATCCAGCTGTAACTCCGATTCTATGCGAGCATTTGCGAGAGACCAGGGAGGTGAAACGACAGAGAGAGTCCCTCGCTATCCATTTGCAGCCAAGTGCGGCAGCTAGCTAGGTAGCCAGCTAGGTAGCCGGCTAGCTGTCAGGCAGGACCGACGTAGTCAGAGCACTGTCGCTAAATATGGGATGTCTTGATAAAACAAGCAGATATTTGAAGTTTACACACCTACATTCTCGCCTGAAAATATCTTAAAAGCTTATTTTGTGACCTAGAAACACGAATAAAAGACATATAAAACGAAGTGGTGGCCGCCATTGTTCACTCTGTAGAGGTGTGCTATGAATTGTGGGATATTGAGTTTTCCACCAAGCATTACCGTAACTTTTGAATGATTTGCGCAACCTTAAAAATTCCAATGGCTCCTGAAAGCAGCGACGCTGTGCGCACCGTTGAAATTGTCATCATTACGGTAATCCAAATAAGGGTACACAGGCTGTACCACTCCCGGCATACCACTAGAGAGAGCCAACACACCACAAATGAAGTCTGTTTATTTGGCGCCAAAAGATGAATTGGCCTAAATTTGCACTAAAATATTAATATTAAAAAAACTATAAAAGTCATGAACACCAAAAGTCATGACATAATAGTCCAGCTCCAGCCGCACAAAATGATCTAACATATGTAACCCTAATGTCAAAACTGTTCGGCAGAGGAGCGCGGGAAAATTTTCACTAAAATATTAATATTTAAAAAACTATAACATTCACAAAGACCAAAAGTCATAGCACACCATTCCAGATCCGGCCGCACAAAATGAGGTAACATATATGAAGCTTGTCTCAAAACTGCGGGGCGAGATTCGCTGCAAAATTTCAGGCGGAAACTGGAGAATAATAATAATAATAACTAGAAAGCGAAAATTTCAGAAGAAATTTTATGTGTGCCTATGCCGCTGCGAATCAGTGTAGTTTGACATTCATACGGCTACAGAGAGCAAAACTCAGAAGAGCAGCCATTCTCCACCGTGAACTATGGTAAAAACAAACACCGCTCGCGCCTCACAGATGACAGCTTACAGTTTTGGGTAAAGATGAAGTGACTTTGCACAGCCCCGATTTGCAGATGCTGTGCACACAGGTTCATGAGCAGAAGTCCCATTGTACCACGGCAGACCCGACAATGTTTGCATGAACACTCTTTGAAGCATTACGTTATGGACCACTTTTCACACATGCTTGGTGTACCCACACAGCCGGCTGTAGCTTTTCAACTGACAGCCCGACACACACCCAAAAAACAGCCGAAAGAGCACAGACTTTACGCCCGTGGGTCCACCTCCCCTGCAGCGGCACTGCAGACCACGCCCCGCCACACACATCAAACAAGTAAAATAAATATTTATGCACTTTTGCATTTACTTTTTGTTTTTGTTATTTTTACACAGTAAATGATTAACAATGGTCTACAGCCAAACTTGTGTATTATTATACAAACTTTGGTTGTAAGATGCAGATAACTATTTAATAAAAAGCTAAATATTTTATACGAGAGTAAGAAAGAAAAGTATATCTTTGTGTCCCCCTTTCCCTGTTAATGCCCTACCTGGCCCCCTGGCAAAAGCTTTGCTAGATCCGCCCCTGCACAGTTACCAGCTGTCAGCTACACAAAAACAGGAGCTGGGTGTTTATTTGTCTCTGAGAAACAGTTCATAACTTCCCTTCAACTCATTCATGTCACCTAAAGCAGGGCTCGCAAAATTTCAAAATCCCTGGTAGCCCTTCGGGGAGGCACTCTTCAGTTTTTGGTAATAAATTTAAGTAGCCCGAATAAAAAAAAAAGAGGACAATTTTTTGATTGATGTTTTGTTTCCTTTACAATATTATACATTAAAGTATAATACTGTAAAGGAAACAAAACATCAATCTAAAAATATTTAAAACACAAATTACAACAACAATTTCAATCATCAACTCAAATATTTGGTTCTAATTGAACAAATTTCTATGAACTTGTAAGAACTGTACAACAGGAATCAGTCTGTGTCAGATCCTTATTTTTGACATTTCCACTGAAATCACAGGTAAGAGGCAAGTGCAACCAAGATCTAGGCCATTTGCTTTTTGAAGTTTGCAAAGACTGCTAAATTTTGTCAGTGGTAGTTCACTCTTTGCAACATAGTAGGCTGTTCTAAACAGATTTTTCAGGACTTCTTGTTATGCTTGGTTTATTTTTAGTATGCTTTTTGCAATTGGTGTTTGTTCTGGGAAAGATATTGCAGACTGGGCAATAATGCATTTCTTGCATTTGTCATGGGTTCTGATGGGGTCTTTCTTAAAATGACTGGTCCCAGTAACAAAGGCGCTTGTCGACTCAGAAATCGAGGGAAACTCACAACACACCCGGCAGAACATGAGGTTATTTAGCTCGTCGTATTCCAGCCACATAAATTCTTTAGTCCATGAAACCATAAAGCTGCGCTTTCTTTTTCCCTCATAGTCTGATTTGTCATAACTTTTCCGTTTTGTGGTTGGCTTTTCTTTGGCTGCCCCTTCTTCACCCTGACCTCTCTTGTTTGGCTCTGCAGAACTAAAATACCTGCTTAAATCCATCTGCTCTTACATGCATATTTACATAACGATCAGCAATTCTCTGCGTAATCAGCCTCTATCACGTTTAAGCTTGCTGCAGGAGATTTCACTTGTCATGTTTGATAGTAAGCTAACGATTGATAAGACGATGTCAGAGGAAGTGGTGTGCAATTAATCTGTGACTTACCAATTAGTGCTGTCGCTCTCTACACACAGTTAGCGCAAAGTGAAAGTGAAAGCAAAAAACAAGCGCAAATTCAAACGCGATTTCAATGTGTCACATATTGACAGTGGCTCATCGATGCCGATGACATAATTACTCAGCTACATTTGCGAAAGAATGCAAAAGCATTGACATATCTTTCCCTCCCATGATAGCCCGACGGGCAGGGCTGAGATGGATTTTGGTAGCCCGACTGGAAAAATCGCTAGCCCCGGGACGTCGGGCTAGCGATTTTGCGAGCCCTGTAAAGGGTAAACCTGTTTCTCCATCACCAGTTCAGCTCTGATGATTCAGTAAGGACATCTCCTGGTTTGGACCAGCCGCAAAATTAAAATCAAATGAATTCTAACAACAGCTGATCAAGCTTAAACGTGCTGCTGTTGTTTAGCGCGATAAACAAGAGCGAAAAGCCGATCGTTGATCAGTTTCACGATTGAAGTTGCAACAGGCCAGAGAATGACAGGGGAGGCTTCATAACGACAGAATAAATTGTAATATTTTCTCTGAATGTGGGACGATTCCGTTTGTACGGCAACTCTACGGACTAACCGTTATGAATAAAATAAAGTTCAACGTCAGTAACTTAGCGCGCACACAGCTCTATAGAAACTCCTGTGCAATTCATAACTTCTTACCTGAAATTCAGTTCACCTCACGCTCCTGCCTTAGGTTTGCCTGATCCACGATCTACCACCGGTCGATCGGCGGTCCCCTCGCCGCCTCCTATGTCTCGTTCCCGCATGTTTTTCTGACACACACCGGTAGATAGCTGCTCTCTGTTGTAGCTGCGCGTTAGCCAAGACCAAACAACTCAGTTATTATTTCCACATCGACCAGCATCATCGGCCCATATAAACGAAAAATAAGTCCACCTAAGACAGTCTGTTGGCGAGCGAACAGGTGATGGTCAGCAGTCTCACTGAAGGCAAGCCCGGGTGCTCGAAGGGTCGCTAGCCACGCTAGCTAGTTAGCCGGCAACATCGTCAGATATAATATGGGATGTTTTGACAAAACGAGCAGA
Organism: Oreochromis niloticus; assembly: GCF_001858045.2. Lineage (NCBI taxonomy): Eukaryota > Metazoa > Chordata > Actinopteri > Cichliformes > Cichlidae > Oreochromis > Oreochromis niloticus. Next base: position 4,018,041 of record NC_031985.2, read on the forward strand.
TATTTGAAGTTTACACACCTACATTCTCGCCTGAAAATATCTTAAAAGTTCATTTTGTGACCTAGAAACACGAATAAAAGACGTTTAAAACGAAGAGGTGTCCGCCATTGTTGAACTCGGCAGAGGCGTGCTATGCATTATGGGATATTGAGTTTAAAAACAAGCATACAGATTTCGGCCGTACTACTCCCGGTATACCACTAGAGAGAGCCAACCCACCACAAATAAAGTCTGTTTCTATGGAAATTGGCCTAAATTTGCACTAAAATCTAAATATTTCAAAAACTATAAAAGTCATGAACACCAAAAGTGTATACCATACTAGTCCAGCTCCAGCCGCACAAAATGATCTAACATATGTAACCCTATTGTCAAAACTGTTAGGCAGAGAGGCGCGGGAAAATTTTCACTAAAATATTAATATTTAAAAAACTATAATAGTTATAAACACCAAAAGTCATAGCACACCATTCCTGATCCAGCCGCACAAAATGAGGTAACATATATGAAGCTTGTCTCAAAACTGCGGGGCGAGATTCGCTGCAAAATTTCAGGCGGAAACTGGAGAATAATAATAATAACTAGAAAGCGAAAATTTCAGAAGAAATTTTATGTGTGCCTATGCCGCTGCTATTCAGTGTAGTTTGCCATTCATATAGCTACAGAGAGCAAAACTCAGAAGAGCAGCCATTCTCCACCATGAACTATGGTAAAAACAAACACCGCTCACGCTTCACAGATAACAGCTTACAGTTTTGTGTAAAGATGAAGTTACTTCGTACAGCGCCGATTTGCAGACGCTGTGCACACAGGTTCATGAGCAGAAGTCCCATTGTACCACGGCAGATCCGACAATGTTTGCATGAACACGCTTTGAAGCATTACGTTATGGACCACTTTTCACACATGGTTGGTGTACCCAAACAGCCGGCTGTAGCTTTTCAACTCACAGCCCGACACACACCCAAAAACAGCCGAGAGAGCACAGACTACGCCCGAGAGGCGTGATTGCAGGTGCCGCTCAGGTGGGTCCACCTCCCCTGCAGCGGCACTGCAGACCACGCCCCGACACACACATCAAACACGTAAAATAAATATTTATGCACTTTTGCATTCACTTTTTGTTTTTTGTTATTTTTACACAGTGTTCTGAATGATGAACAATGGTCTACAGCCAATCTTGTGTATTATTATACAAACTTTGGTTGTAAGATTCAGATAACTATTTAATAAAAGCTAAATATTTTATACAGGGAGTGCAGAATTATTAGGCAAATGAGTATTTTGTCCACATCATCCTCTTCATGCATGTTGTCTTACTCCAAGCTGTATAGGCTCGAAAGCCTACTACCAATTAAGCATATTAGGTGATGTGCATCTCTGTAATGAGAAGGGGTGTGGTCTAATGACATCAACACCCTATATCAGGTGTGCATAACTATTAGGCAACTTCCTTTCCTTTGGCAAAATGGGTCAAAAGAAGGACTTGACAGGCTCAGAAAAGTCAAAAATAGTGAGATATCTTGCAGAGGGATGCAGCAGTCTTAAAATTGCAAAGCTTCTGAAGCGTGATCATCGAACAATCAAGCGTTTCATTCAAAATAGTCAACAGGGTCGCAAGAAGCGTGTGGAAAAACCAAGGCGCAAAATAACTGCCCATGAACTGAGAAAAGTCAAGCGTGCAGCTGCCAAGATGCCACTTGCCACCAGTTTGGCCATATTTCAGAGCTGCAGCATCACTAGTGCCCAAAAGCACAAGGTGTGCAATACTCAGAGACATGGCCAAGGTAAGAAAGGCTGAAAGACGACCACCACTGAACAAGACACACAAGCTGAAACGTCAAGACTGGGCCAAGAAATATCTCAAGACTGATTTTTCTAAGGTTTTATGGACTGATGAAATGAGAGTGAGTCTTGATGGGCTAGATGGATGGGCCCGTGGCTGGATTGGTAAAGGGCAGAGAGCTCCAGTCCCACTCAGACGCCAGCAAGGTGGAGGTGGAGTACTGGTTTGGGCTGGTATCATCAAAGATGAGCTTGTGGGGCCTTTTCGGGTTGAGGATGGAGTCAAGCTCAACTCCCAGTCCTACTGCCAGTTTCTGGAAGACACCTTCTTCGAGCACTGGTACAGGAAGAAGTCTGCATCCTTCAAGAAAAACATGATTTTCATGCAGGACAATGCTCCATCACACGCGTCCAAGTACTCCACAGCGTGGCTGGCAAGAAAGGGTATAAAAGAAGAAAAACTAATGACATGGCCTCCTTGTTCACCTGATCTGAACCCCATTGAGAACCTGTGGTCCATCATCAAATGTGAGATTTACAAGGAGGGAAAACAGTACACCTCTCTGAACAGTGTCTGGGAGGCTGTGGTTGCTGCTGCACGCAATGTTGATGGTGAACAGATCAAAACACTGACAGAATCCATGGATGGCAGGCTTTTGAGTGTCCTTGCAAAGAAAGGTGGCTATATTGGTCGCTGATTTGTTTTTGAATGTCAGAAATGTATATTTGTGAATGTGGAGATGTTATATTGGTTTCACTGGTAAAAATAAATAATTGAAATGGGTATATATTTGTTTTTTGTTAAGCTGCCTAATAATTATGCACAGTAATAGTCACTTGCACACACACAGATATCCCCCTAAAATAGCTAAAACTAAAAACAAACTAAAAACTACTTCCAAAAACATTCAGCTTTGATATTAATGAGTTTTTTGGGTTCATTGAGAACATGGTTGTTGTTCAGTAATAAAATCATTCCTCAAAAATACAACTTGCCTAATAATTCTGCACTCCCTGTATTTGTCTCTTAAAAACAGTTCATAACTTCCCTTTTTTTCAGCTGTGGCTCCAGAAAACATCAGCTGATACTAGAAATTAAAATCAAATTAATTCTAACAACAGCTGATCAAGCTTAAACGTGCTGCTGTTCTTTAGCGCGATAAACAAGAGCGAAAAGCCGATCGTTGATCAGTTTCATGAGTGAAGTTGCAACTGGCGAGAGAATGACAGGGGAGGCTTCGTAACGACAGAATAAATCGTAATGTTTTCTCTGAATGTGGGACGATTCCGTTTGTACGGCAACTCTGACGAACCAACCCTTATGAATATAATAAAGTTAAACCTCAGTAACTTACCGCGCACACAGCTGTCGTGCTAGCTAGCATGCAGTACGATTGTAAAAGGTCAGCACAACGAAAATAAACTACACCTAAACTCTGTTTATATCTGACCCAAATAGAGTGCAGTTCATAACTTCTTACCTGAAATTCAGTTCACCCCTCAGCTCCTGCCTTCGCTTTCCCTGATCCACGATTGACCTCCAGGTTAGCAACCACCTTCGCTTTCCCTGATCCACGATTGACCTCCAGGTTAGCAACCACCGGTCGATCGGCGGTCGCCTGCCCCACCTCCTATGTGTGGTTCGCGGCATGTCCTTTCTGTCACACACCGGTGGATAGCTGCCCTCTGTTGTAGCTCCGGCTAGCTCCACCACCAAACAACTCAGTTATTTTTTCCACATCGACCAGCATCATCGGCCCATATAAACGAAAAATAAGTCCAGCTAAGACACAGACCCTTGCCGAGCGATCGGGCGATTAAACAAATTTTAGCCACCTCACTATCAGCCAAGCCTGGGTGGTTTTTCACGAAGGGTCGCTAGCCGCGCTAGCTAGCTAGCTAGCCAGCCGGCTATCAGCAACACGTAAGAGAACTGTTGCTAAATAAACTACACCTAAACTCGGTTTATATCTGACCCAAATAGAGTGCAGGTCATAACTTCTTACCTGAAATTCAGTTCACCTCACGCTCCTGCCTTCGCTTTCCCTGATCCACGATTGACCTCCGCGTTAGCAAACACCGGACGATCGGCGGTAGCCTCACCGCCTTGTATGTCTCGTTCGCGGCATGTCCTTTCTGTCACACACCGGTGGATAGCTGCCCTCTGTTGTAGCTCCACCACCAAACAACTCAGTTATTTTTTCCACATCGACCAGCATCATCGGCCCATATAAACGAAAAATAAGTCCAGCTAAGACACAGATCCTTGCCGAGCGATCAGGCGATTAAACAAATTTTAGCCACCTCACTATCAGCCAAGCCTGGGTGGTTTTTCACGAAGGGGCGCTAGCTAGCTAAGCTAGCGGCGCTAGCTAGCTAGCCGGCTATCAGCAACACTTAAGAGAATTGTCGCTAATATGGGATGTCTTGATAAAACGAGCAGATATTTGAAGTTTACACACCTACATTCTCGCCTGAAAATATCTTAAAAGTGTATTTTGTGACCTAGAAACACGAATAAAAGACATATAAAACGAAGTGGTGTCCGCCATTGTTTAACTCGGCAGAGGGGTGCTATGAATTATGGGATATGGAGTTTTGTAACAAGCATACAGATTTTCAGCCGTACTACTCCCGGTACACCACTAGAGAGAGCCAACCCACCACAAATAAAGTCTGTTTTTATGGAAATTGGCCTAAATTTGCACTAAAATCTAAATATTTCAAAAACTATAAAAGTCATAAACACCAAAAGTGTATACCATACTAGTCCAGCTCCAGCCGCACAAAATGATCTAACATATGTAACCCTATTTTCAAAACTGTTTGGCAGAGAAGCGCGGGAAAATTTTCACTAAAATATTAATATTTAAAAAACTATAATAGTTATAAACACCAAAAGTCATAGCACACCATTCCAGATCCAGCCGCACAAAATGAGGTAACATATATGAAGCTTGTCTCAAAACTGCGGGGCGAGTTTCGCTGCAAAATTTCAGGCGGAAACTGAAGAATAATAATAATAATAATAAATCCGACGAATAGTAATATGTGTGCCTCTTGTCATAGGCACACATAATAATAATAATAAATCCGACGAATAGTAATATGTGTGCCTCTTGTCATAGGCACACATAATAATAATAAATCCGAGGAATAGTAATATGTGTGCCTCTTGTCATAGGCACACATAATAATAATAATAAACTCAAAACGCTAGGTCAAGCGACCCAGGACCATGACAAGTTCAGTAAATGGTGTAGTCAACAAATTTCAGATGCAGATGCAATGCGTGGTAACTATCTGTAATAAATGGGGCACTTTCATATATGTATTGATTGCCCCCCCCCACACACACACACATACACACACCTACCTATCAAGCCCTAGAAATCAACCAAGGCAGACCGGAAATTGTGCGTGTTACTTCACACATGTGCCAGTAGATGGCAGCACAAGACTATAGTTTAGCTTTGTAAGTTTAGTCAGAAGTGCGTGTGCTCAGCTCTCTGTTGGGATGGTTAATTTGACATAGGCAAGCCCCATCTCCCTGTCTTGGTCATGTCCTATTCTCATCTTGGTATGTAATGGAATGTATGGAGTAGCCTTTATAGGTGATCTTGTGATTGAATCTTCTCATTCAGGGTTAAAACATGTTATCAAATTCCAGCCTGAGTTAGAGGGTACTCCTGAACTTACTACCGGCCTTACTATGTAGCCTGGGATAAATATCTATCTGTACATCATCCAGCAATTTTAGTGCTCAAGTCTAACAGAAAAGCACTGAAACTGGGTCCTTTTCCAGCAAATGGGTCTAGCTGTTATTCTGAGTTTAATCCTAGGATGAGAGAAACTAAAGGTTTTCTATAAATTGAGTTTTTCTGACTCCTTTTCTTTTCTTTTCTTTTCTTTTCTTTTTCTTTCTTTCTTCCTTTTTAAAAAAAAATAAATGTACAATAGCTGCCTACAAATGGAAGTTTGAACCTAAAGATACATTTTCTCATAAAAGTCAACAAATCAAAAGTATTGTAAAGTCACATATTCTTATCTGTTTACAAATGTACAAATTATACTTTTGAGGCTCTCCTGTCGAAAGCTGGTATGTGCTTAACTTAAGGTAAACATATAGAGTTGACTGAACCTAATCTGTTCTGGAACTGAGAACTCAGATTCCATCTCAAAGCTGTAATGATCCACTTGGGAAAGTAAATCTGCTGGGCAGTAATTCAAAAAAGTAATTCATGACTGCAAGTTGTGTAACTGCTTACAAAAAACCCATAATATACTGTATTATATAACTGCTTATACTCATGACTCACAAAATCGAAACTCTTTAACTGTCGCATTCACTAAACATGCTGCCAGATTTGTACATTTACAGCAGTTTGAAAAGTATACATTTCTTAAATTTTGTTTTGAAGAAACATCTTTAAAGCTGCATTTAGTTTTCCTCTCACTAAGCTGTTCATGATTTATCCCATACAAATATTTAGTAAGCTGTGAAAACAGGTGTTTGGTAGAATTTGGTAGAAGGTGGTAAAAGTAGCTTAATGTGTTCAAAAAGTGAAAAAAGAAACCTACTGTCCCGACTATGTGTGAGAGTTGAAAAATTTGCAGCTTAACATGCCACCAGACCTGTGCATGTAAACATGATGCTGCAGGTCAATGATGGTCACTAAGGATGTAGACCAGTCAGTTTATTTGCACATCCTGTGCAATTCATGAGCCACAAGCAATTTAGATAGTGCCTTACACACTTTTACTGCACTACCAAATATTAACTTTAAGTAAGTAATATAATTTTATGATATGTTTTAAATTATATTTTATTGTCAAATGAGAATGTCTTGATTTTATGGTAACATTTATTCTTTTGTAGGATTTTAGTTGGATTTAGGTATTTTAAATATTGCGAAAACAAAATATCTTCACTGGAGCTGTGTGTTTGATCATATTATAATTTCATTCACAATTCTGGATATCAAGATATCAAGATAGGATCACTTTCCCACAATTTGCTTTGCAGAGATGCTCTTATTTTTTGTTTTATTCACTTTATTTTTTTCTTTTCCATGCTGAATTGAAATAAAGCACAAAAGAAGACTTGAAATACATTTAAAAATTTGATAATTCAAATATAACATGTAAGATCAAGGAAGCAATAACTCTGTCTGGGGCTCGTTCTATGTAAGCTCTAGCCTGTATGTCATACTGCACTGTTAACAGCTAATTTCACTGAATTACAGTATAATTTATTAAATTAATCTCAAATTCATTTTTTATTAGCATTAGGACTATTAGAAGAATACCTTATAAACAGGGAAAGTTAAAGATTAAGTTCTCACAGAGGGAGTTGTGTTTGAAGGCCTAATGGGCATCCATCCAGCCACTTTGTTAACCAAGTGTCAAGGGCTGGGTCTCTGACCCAGCGTTTTGAGTTGAGTCTCTTATGTAAGGTTTGTGGTTATAAGTTTGTGTGTTAGGGTTTAGTTGAGTTTAGGTTAGCCATTATTTATCATCTGTTTCCTTGGTTTCTGTGTTTTGTTTCTTGTCTAGTCTGTCACATGTGCTAGGTCTGTCAAGCTTGCTTTGACATGTCTATGTCTCCATGTTTCCAGTTTTATTTTGAAAGAGTCTGTGTGTTTTTGTCATTGTGTTGAGTTTAACTTTCCCCGTGGCGTCATTATGTTTATTTCAGTCAGCTATTTCCCCATCTGTTCCCACTTCCCCTGATCACCTCCTGTGTGTGTGTGTATTTAAGTCCTCTGTCTTCCTTGTTTATTGTCAGGTCATCTGTTATGCTCACTATAGTTGTCACAGTTTTTTTTAATAGTTTTCATGTTTGTTGCTGCCATCAGTCCAAATAAAGGCTCGGGTTTTTTGTAGAAAACTGCAGTACCTCTTCTGGGTCCTGTAGTCAAACACACCGGCGTACCTTGCTGTGACAGCAAGTGTTGAATTCAGGGTTATGTGGGCTGGACTCTTTTACCATGCTTGCTTTTGGAGCTCTGGGAGGAAACCTACTCATGGAACAGAAACAACAAGAAAACAAAATGATGAAATTAGAATTAGGAGTTTGGAATCTTTTTTTGCTGTAGAGATGTGATTACTGCACCCCTGTGCATTTTCAGAGCAGTAATTCTAAATATTTGCAATGTTGCCAAACACATTGCTTCATATCATTATTGATAGAAAAAAAAATCTTCCAGGTGTGTCAGAGTAGTACGGAGCCCTGCAAGGGACATGGGAGAAAAAAAAAAAAGATGAACTTTTGCGAGATCTCGCAAAACATCCCGCCACTTTTTGATAAAGCGGTTCTGTTGAAGGGTGCGGTACAATACAGAGCAGACATGAAGGAGAATTTAAAACATTTCGTGGGGTCAAGAGAGGTCCCAGAAGAGGACATCATACACATGCAACAAGACAAACTACGTATAAAATTCAGTAAGTGAAAGAACAAGGTAGCATAAAACACCGGGGTTGAGAAGGCGAGTAAATTGTTGAAAAACAGAAGTTGTATATGCAAGCCTTTAATGCTAACTTGTGTAAATATGTTCAGGTTCATTAAACATAACTCGTTAAGTGCACATATGTTTTGAAATTTCTTATTGTTATCTGGCTGTGCCGTTACTATGGTAACGTGGACGCCATGGCATGAAATATTTGGTGGAACTTATCTTACTTATACCTTGCTTCACGAAATAGTTTTTAGTAACGTGGTATATAAATATATACTACTACTACTATACTAATGCTACTACAGCAACAGTAAATTAATAAGACAGAAATTGACAAAATAACTTTGACAGTGATCATGAAAAGTGATTAAGAAATCTATTTCTAATACAGTTGGTATTCCATTTGCAAACTGTTTAATTACCAATTGTTGGCTAGGCTTAAATAATACTAACTCTATAACCAAAATAACTAAAGATTCTTTGAATCTCTACCAACAGAACACTGACAGAACCCTATCTTTTGCTGAAGCATTAGCATGAATTCCTTCCAGCTGCAGAGTACATATAAATAATATATTTATAAATGTGCACTAGTTTGGCTTCCTAAAATAAAACTAGAAACTCAATTTCATTAATAGCATTTCTCTAATGTTTTATGCCTGCAGGTGGATAAGGCAGTGCTGTCCATCATGACTGATGGACAAATGGCAAAATACATAACTACGTATGGTGACAGAGTAGCTGTCAAGTCCTTCTGTCAACAAACTAAGTACAGCACATATAAAACTCTTCTGCAGAACCTAGAATTCCGTGCTGCAATTTTATTGCAGTAAGATCAAAAACCAAAGGACCACTTTGTGGTCCATCAGTTATGTATTTTGCCATTTGTCCATCAGTCATGATGGACAGCACTGCCTTATCGAGGCGATCGTAGCTCAAGAGTTGGCAGTTTGTCTTGCAATCGGAAGGTTGCCGGTTCGAGCCCCGGCTCCTTGGGCAAGACACTTCACCTGTTGCCTACTGATGTTGGTCAGAGGGCCTGGTGGCGCCAGTGTCTGGCAGCCTCGCCTCTGTATTTGTATAGCGCTTTACTTAGTCCCTAAGGACCCCAAAGCGCTTTACACATTCAGTCATCCACCCATTCACACACACATTCACACACTGGTGTGGCTACAATGTAGCTTGCCATCACCAGTGTGTGAATGGGTGAATGACTGAATGTAGTGTAAAGCGCTTTGGGGTCCTTAGGGACTAAGTAAAGCGCTATACAAATACAGGCCATTTACCATCAGGTGTGTTCCACAAGCAAGGTGAAGGGATGGCAAGACAGAGAAATACTGCAGGAGAGAAGACCTGCAGAAAAACAGAAATTGGATGGCTTCATTTAAGCAGTAATGAATACCATCAAGTGAGAACCAGAAATGGTGGAGGAACAAGACATGCAACAGTGGAAAAAACTACAACTGTAGCTCAGATTTTGGAAATGGAAAGGACCTGTTTTTTCCAGATGGGAACTCGCCAAAAGGGAGAGTTGAAGACTTTATCATTGATGTCTGTAATTTTAAAAGGAATCCGATTCCTTTAGATGTGACTGTTGGCAAACTTTATGAACAAACCAAAATGAAGCTCCTGAGATTTTACATTTGCAGATGAAACACCGTCAACAGTTCAGTCCTCATCTGACGAGGATTTTTCTGTCAGCATAGCTGAAGAAGATTCACAGGTGACATTACTTGGATCTGACAGTGAGACAGATGATTTTGTCCCAGATCTAGTTGACCATGTGGATTCATCTGACAGTGACACTGGCGAACAGGTTTGTGGCAATAAGAAAGATATTATTACAAATAATGATCACTTTAAAGTTACTGTGTTGTGTTGTGTTATGTTGTGTTTTCTGGTTCAAAGATTCACAATTTCCAGATCGAACCCAAACCAGAAAAACTGAAATCACTCTGTGAGGCAGTGACAACACAAAGTCCAGGAAAATCACATCATATGCATTCAACCCCAACAGAGATTAAAAACACTGTCATGGGACAGCAGCAGCAGACTGACTGACTCAAGTGATCATGATTTCCCTGACCACTGCTCTGAAATGATTGATCTGACCAGTTCCTAACGAATCCTCCCAAATAGAGTCCCAGCACAAACTTCCAAAAGATTTAGAAGTTCGTCTTCCAGACACAGACGAAGCGGATACAGTTATATGGAATCCTGAAGAGGATCTTGTCAGAGCAGATGGTGATGACACAGTCGTGATAACCCTGAATTATATCAACAGTGAGGATCTCACACATGGACAGTTTCTAGATGTGCAAAGCTGGTAGAGACATACCCTAAAAGACTGGCAGCTGTAATTGCAGCAAAAGGTTGTTCTACAAAGTATTGACTCAGGGGGCTGAATAATTACGCACACCCCATTTTTCAGTTATTTATTTGTAAAAAATGTTTGGAATCATGTATGATTTTCGTTCCACTTCTCACGTGTACACCACTTTGTATTGGTCTTTCACGTGGAATTCCAATAAAATTGATTCATGTTTGTGGCTGTAATGTGACGGAATGTGGAAAAGTTCCGAATACTTTTGCAAGCCACTGTATGCAGTCCATACACGAGGAAGCACCCCAGATTGCACACAGGTAAGATGAATCAGTTCAGGTAACCATGAACACCTATCTTTACATACTGTAGAGATCTACCTGTTTTGCACAGAAGTGAGTCTTCTCATACTCAGCCTGTAAAGAACACTTGTATAATTTTCTGTGAGGCATAGGAGGAGCTCCATCAGGCCAAAATGGTAATGTTATATATAAATTGTCAGTGAAACCATGGTTTGGGAATGGAGAGACAAATAAAATTAGACAAATAAATTTCAAACATATTCAGAACATTGATATTTTGGAATCTATACAATTCATTTACATTTCTTATGGAATGTGCATGTTTTTGTCAGGGTTGGCTGTGTGGCAGGCAGGCACGCAGGCACGAGTGGGGGACCCAAAATGCAGGACTCAACACAGAAATCAAACTTAAAGCGCAGCTTTATTGCTGGGACAAAATTCCAAACATAAATATCACCCTAAACTGAGAACACAAAGCTACTAACAACACTTGGAGCCGAGAGACAAAAGACTGGAAACATGGAGGCAAAACACACAGCTAGTTGAGGGTGAACTGACGTTAACGACACGCCAACAAGAACTAACTGACAGGGACTAAAATACACTGGCAGGCAAATGAGGAAACGAGGAACAGGTGGGCACACAGCTGGGACTCATTAGGCTAGTAAGGACAAGGAAGTAAAACAGAATACACTAACATGAGACAAGACCTTCAAAGTAAAACAGGAACTCCACAGGCAGAATTCAGAGACAATACTAACACAGTACAGAGGGAACACAGAACAGGGACAGGAGGAACATGAGGGCAGAACCAAACCTAAGAGCTAGAAATCACAACCCAGAAGGACAAGAAATCTAGAAAAGTAAAACAGAACCCAATAAACAATAATATAGAATCAAAACACTGGGCCACAGGCCCAGGACCGTGACAGTTTTGTCTTGTACCCAGGACCATGGACTGAATTTCATCGCACAAGGTTTGCCTTTTGATTCAAGCAACCATCTTTCCCCATCAACGTCAGGAAATCCACAGAGCCCCTGTGTGTCAATTCGCAGGACAAAGGTTGTTGATGATCTTTTGGCTGTATTTATGGACAGTAGCATAGCGAATGCGACTTTAAAGATGAACTTTGTAAATGAAAATGCTGTTGATGATGCTGGGGTGTCAAGGGAGGTTTACACTGCATTTTGGGAGCAATTTCTGGAACGGTGTGAAGGTGAAACTGAACGAGTTCCAAGGCTGAGGCCAGCCTTTTGTGATGCTGAATGGCAAGCAGTTGGACAGATATGGGTGAAATGCTTACTAGACCATGGTGTCTTTCCAGTGAGGCTGTCAAAGGCTTTCATTTTAGCTTGCATCCATGGAATGGACTCAGTTGATGTAGACATCATGATTACATCGTTCCTCAACTATCTCCTTCCTGTTGAGAGATCGGCTGTTGAGAAGGCTCTCCAGGGCACAATGGATGAAAATGATGAAGAAGACCAGCTTGACCTTTTTACAAGGATGGGTTCTCACTTCCTACCACCTAAGAACAACATGCAGCCTGCCATTGAAGCAATGGCTCATAAGGCCATTCTCCAAGAGTCAAAGTATATAATGGATTGCTTCTCCACACCCATGGCATATGTCTGCAGCTAAAACTGTCAGACAAAGAAAGTGTGTTGTCTCTGTATGAGACAAAGAAGGCCACAGGCAAAAGAGTAGTTGATCTGACCAGTAGAGTTCCTAAGAGTAGTCACAGTAGTCTTCAGCGCTATGTAAAAAATTATGATGAAAAAAAACCTGAAAAAATCCCCCGCTTCTGCACTGGATCTTTTGTCATCTGTGTTGACAAAATTTTGGTGTGCTTTAATGCTGAAACTGGGCTCAACAGAAGGCCTGTTACTCATACCTGTGGAGCCACCCTTGAAGTGCCATGTACTTACAGTTCTTATCCTGAATTTCGCACCGAGTTCGACAATGTCCTTTCCAGCAATTACTTTGAAATGGACGTCATTTGAACTTGATGGGTCTAGTAATTGTTACAGCTGAAATTGTTACATGTATTATTGTACTTGAGTTCATAAATTCTGGCTTTTTTTATTTGTCATTGAAGCATTTGATGCATTCGTTCAGTGAGCAGTTGTCAGTTTAATTTTCTGATGGCTTAGATGTATGTTACCTCAGATTTCAAAAGGAATGTTTATTGTTTACAATGCTTTGAAAATGACTGCATGTTTCACATCTGTTGAAACCAGGTTTGAGGTTAGTGTTAAAGGGACAGCTCACATCGAAATCAGCTGTACACACTGTCATTGTTTTGCCTTAGCTTTTGTTTTTACTCCCGCCATCAGCCCGAATAAAGGCTCGCTTTTGTTTAAAGTTCAGCGTCCTCTGTCTCATTGTCTGCTTTTGGGTATGTTCTCTCAACACACCGACGTACCCCGCCGTGACACACATTTTCCTTTGGCCTGCTGTTTATCCATCAAAATTGTTTTGGTGTGAGTTGCCCAGTTTGAGGAGATATTAGCTGTAGAGATGTCCTTCTTCTCATAAATATAATGAAACTGGATGGTGCTTGCCTTGTGGTATAACAGCTAAGGAACCCATGAAAAACAGGTCAGCTGATGGGGACACCAGTAATTTTATATCCAGTCACACTTTCATGCCCCTCACATCAAATTTCCTTCTCCACTGTCCAAAAATACATAAAGACATTGCTACTAATCATTAAGTTCCATTGGAATCAACAGAAAGGTAGGCTTCTACAGTCAATATCTCTCAAATTAGGTAACTCACACTAAAACAATCTGGATTAATGAATAGTACACCTGGCGAGAAGAAAAATGTAAATTTGATTTTAGGGTGAAAGGTCCATTAATGTTTGTAAAGAATGTCACTTTATGGTTGAGAAAACAGTGATTGGAAGTTAATGATAAGATCCTGTTTACTAATTCTATAAGCTGATGTGCGAAACATGGCCTATAAAAATCATCTTGTAACAATAAGTCCTAGTCTGCTTGATTAGCTTCCAAAATGTTTACTAGTTGTTTTTTTAACAAGTTATCTTTTTTCAAAGGACCTTGCCATAATGTGACATACAGATGATCTACATCTGATCTGTTTAAACTTGTTATCAGATTTCAAATTTTCTTGAATAATCAAGATTGTAGCCCAGGATTTCACACTGGATTAAATAATCTATGTAGTTAATTAGAAAGTATTGCTATATTTTTTACAGATTATGCATTGCTACTGCCTACCCTTCTCTGAAATCAAAGTGCTTGGGAACACAGGCGGTCCATACAGAGATAATGTCACTATGCTTTTCTGTCATTTGCAGTTTTGTTGTCTGTACTACATAGTCAAAAAAAAAGGAATTGATTACATTTCACAGTTTGTCTTGTACTTCAAAAACGTATATCATCCTTACAGAAGTGGCGAGTGTTGCCAAAACAGCATTTGAATGAACTTGCTCTTCATCAACAGGACAGGTGGGTACAGAGAATTTAATATCCAGCTGATAAAATCAGCTTCAGATAAATTCAGTAACCAGTTTATGTCTATCAGAAGTTCCAAGAGTTCAAAAGGTCACTATATTTTTTTCAGTTTTGTTTAACCAACAGTAAAAAGCCAAAGCTATTCTGGAATCATCATTTAAAAAATTGAAATGAAATAATTATATTATTAGACTGAGAAACTTGAGTTTACAAAAATGCCAAAGTGGCCCTCCTCAGTTTCTTATGCCCCTTAGTACCATTTTGTGTAGCCTGCCAGTGTGACAGTTCACGTTATAGTATATATAAAGAAACAAAGCAGAACAGAATTTCTCTTCAATTTTAACCTATATTGTAGCCAACATAGATAACTAAATATTCCAGTCATTAACAAATACACCTGGTGTCAATAAATGCCAACTCAGTTGAAAAATGTTGATTATTACAAAATACTCAACATAACTTGTGTCTTATGTTTTGAAGATAAGATATTCTCATAAATGGTTGTGTACTAGAAAGCTTACAGTTTGAAGTCTGTTTAACATCCAGAAGTTTGCTTTCTCACATATAGCACAGGTCTATTTGGAGATTTTCTCTCCTGCATGTATTTTACACCAATTCCATGATGGTCTCTCTTAGATGCATGTACAAGTTCACAGTCTGATATGGGCCTGTTGGTGGAGTCAGATGGGATTCAGACATAAGGATATTGCACAGTTCATATACATCTGGATCACGTGATTTGGTCAGTCGAAAAACACACTCATTTTTACACAGTAAAACATGTTCTTCTTCAGTTGGGCAAAGGAAGTCTCTTGTCCCGTAGAGCTCAGGTAATGTATACATTATATTAGGCCGACCGCTGGGGATATTAATGTTTTTTGATGGCCTGATGGAATGTGTATTCCAAACCTGTGCAGTGTCATCCAGCTCATCCTGTTAAAAAGAATACGTAAGAAATGTGTGTGAGAGATAGAGATAGAGAGATAGAACTTGCAACAGAAATAACAAGAGAAAAGAAAAAAAAACTTTAAAAAGTCAAGTTTTCTCGCTAGTTCGCTAGGTATACACAACGTTTATGCTGGAAAGGGAGTAGAATGAAGTTTACAATTTTTCTGTTCCTACCCCCTTATTTTAAATTTCATTACTTACAAATCAGTATTCAGAATTCAACATTATACCCACATAGCAGACAGATCTGGTCCAGATCTGGTGTCAAGCTGACATTGCTGGCTGACTTCTGGCATGGTAAGTGGTATGTCATCTAGATATGGGCCAAGCCTGGCGTAGATGGCACTGTTTATGTGATGGCATGCCACATCTAACCTGATTATGGTTTGGTTTATGTGGCCCAGGCTCATAGAAAACAGGTCTAGCCCAGATCCAGCATCAAGCTGGCACTTCTGACTGACTGGTGTCATGGCAGGGTGTATGTCAACCAGATGGTGGCCAGGTCTGGCAATGATGGCACTATTTACTGCTATGGTAGCCAATGTTTCAAATGCAGGTTTGACAGGTTTGTGAGTGTACACTTTTCCAAAACCTAGTAAGGGTTTACTCATGTTTACCACCGGGTGGCTGTAGCTCAGGAGGTAGAGCATGTCACCTACTGATCGGAAGGTTAGTGGTTTGATCCCTGGCTCCTCCAGTCTGCATGCAAGAGTGTAAATGCGTATGAATGTAGTTAGGAAGCACTCATTTTAGAGAAAGTGGGTGAATGTGGCATGTTGTATAGAGCACTTTGAGTAATCTGGGAGAGTGGAAAAGCACTATATAAAAATCAGTCCATTCACTGTCTGAACAGAGTTTCGTCATGTTACTTTATTACTATTATGTTCCGGCACATGTTGTTATTACATGGCTTGATTAAGGTACACATTAGGCTGACATCTGGGCAAGCACTGAAACTGTTCTGGGCCAGCAGTGTGTCTGCAACTGGCCCGTGGCTGCACATGGCCCACATACCGCAAAGAATGACGGCCCTTTGGTGGTCCAGATCAGGTTTGCCAGAGGTAATCCACACATGGGCCAGCACAGGACCACCAGTGTGTCTGCAACTGGCCTTGTGCTGGCCCATGTGTGGGCCACCTCTGGCAAACCTGGTGCACGTGTGTCACAGCTGTCATGTCAGTGGAAGAATCCGGGAGTTTCTAGTAAGTAAGTAAGGTCAGTACTTCCACGCTTTAAACGTTGCGCGGTCATATGCTCTCCCGCAGTCGATATATTATTAGGGATGGGTACCGATATCCGGTGCCATAATGGCACCCGTTCTGACATAAACAGTAGTAACCAGACCGAAAAGCAGCGCACATTTCAGTGCTTTATTTCTGTGCTTTTTTTTTTCTTGAGATGCCATACACTTTGGATTCTAGCCAATCATTTTACCTTTCCAAGGATAGTAGGCGGGCCCAGGTACGTACGTTCTTTTTGAGCAGAGCTACAGATTAAAAATGCTACTGTGCAAAGGAGGTAACACCTCGAATCTGATGAAACACCTGGCGACACATAGCGTTTTTTTAAAAGCCGAGAAATGCACCATATTTGATAGCTTGATGCGAGACCTCACGCCGAGCACATCTACTGCGGGTGTGGTGGAGAGTTAGCAACATCCCCCAAGAACCCGAAGAGGAGAGTCCTGGCCCCTAGCCCTGCCAGTGTAGCAGAAATGATGACGGATGATGATGGCAGCAGCAACCGTTCTTCTCTGGGTGAGTAGCTTAATGTTGTTTGTGCGTAATTTAAGTTGAGTAGGCTAACCACGTTATTAAATTAATGCACGTAAGGTGAACTAGCAAACATCGTCGTAGTTACATGCGGCTGTTTTCTTGTTTGATAGATTGATAACATATGCCCTATAGCTGCAGAAAAGGCTAACACTGTTATCTTTTTACAAAAAAAACAGCTAAACATGAGAGGTTTTAGGACAAAGTTTGTGTTTTCCATTGTTTAAGCACCAGTTCCAACCAAAGGAGGTATGTTGTATCAACAGAAAAGGCTAACTTGGTTATCATTTTGCAAAAAAAAAAAAAGAGACTGCTAAAAATAAAAACACAAGAGGTTTTTGGACAAAGTTTGTGTTTTCCATTCTTTAAGCACCGGTTCGAGCACCGTTTAAGCACCGGCACCGTTTCAAAAGTACCAGTTTGGCACCGGTATTGGATAAAACCTAAACAGTACCCGTCCCTACAGGGAGTGCAGAATTATTAGGCAAATGAGTATTTTGTCCACATCATCCTCTTCATGCATGTTGTCTTACTCCAAGCTGTATAGACTCGAAAGCCCACTACCAATTAAGCATATTAGGTGATGTGCATCTCTGTAATGAGAAGGGGTGTGGTTTAATGACATCAACACCCTATATCAGGTGTGCATAATTATTAGGCAACTTCCTTTCCTTTGGCAAAATGGGTCAAAAGAAGGACTTGACAGGCTCAGAAAAGTCAAAAATAGTGAGATATCTTGCAGAGGGATGCAGCAGTCTTAAAATTGCAAAGCTTCTGAAGCGTGATCATCGAACAATCAAGCGTTACATTCAAAATAGTCAACAGGGTCGCAAGAAGCGTGTGGAAAAACCAAGGCGCAAAATAACTGCCCATGAACTGAGAAAAGTCAAGCGTGCAGCTGCCAAGATGCCACTTGCTGCAACATCACTGGAGTGCCCAAAAGCACAAGGTGTGCAATACTCAGAGACATGGCCAAGGTAAGAAAGGCTGAAAGACGACCACCACTGAACAAGACACACAAGCTGAAATGTCAAGACTGGGCCAAGAAATATCTCAAGACTGATTTTTCTAAGGTTTTATGGACTGATGAAATGAGAGTGAGTCTTGATGGGCCAGATGGATGGGCCCGTGGCTGGATTGGTAAAGGGCAGAGAGCTCCAGTCCGACTCAGACGCCAGCAAGGTGGAGGTGGAGTACTGGTTTGGGCTGGGATCATCAAAGATGAGCTTGTGGGGCCTTTTCGGGTTGAGGATGGAGTCAAGCTCAACTCCCAGTCCTACTGCCAGTTTCTGGAAGACACCTTCTTCAAGCAGTGGTACAGGAAGAAGTCTGCATCCTTCAAGAAAAACGTGATTTTCATGCAGGACAATGCTCCATCACACGCGTCCAAGTACTCCACAGCGTGGCTGGCAAGAAAGGGTATAAAAGAAGAAAAACTAATGACATGGCCTCCTTGTTCACCTGATCTGAACCTCATTGAGAACCTGTGGTCCATCATCAAATGTGAGATTTACAAGGAGGGAAAACAGTACACCTCTCTGAACAGTGTCTGGGAGGCTGTGGTTGCTGCTGCACGCAATGTTGATGGTGAACAGATCAAAACACTGACAGAATCCATGGATGGCAGGCTTTTGAGTGTCCTTGCAAAGAAAGGTGGCTATATTGGTCGCTGATTTGTTTTTGTTTTGTTTTTGAATGTCAGAAATGTATATTTGTGAATGTGGAGATGTTATATTGGTTTCACTGGTAAAAATAAATAATTGAAATGGGTATATATTTGTTTTTTGTTAAGTTGCCTAATAATTATGCACAGTAATAGTCACCTGCACACACAGATATCCCCCTAAAATAGCTAAAACTAAAAACAAACTAAAAACTACTTCCAGTTTTTTGGGTTCATTGAGAACATGGTTGTTGTTCAATAATAAAATTATTCCTCAAAAATACAACTTGCCTAATAATTCTGCACTCCCTGTATATATTATTCATTGTTGATCTGCACACAGCTGTTGCCACGAACGTCGCACTCGCTTAGGTCATTGTCATGAGAATCACGGTTTTAGTAACGCAGTAATGCAGTGTGCTTACGGTAAAGTAACAGTGATCTAATGACCTATATTGCTATTGCAAAAAAGAGGTGTGATAGCGGTCGTTGAGTCTGGATTGGGGAGGGGAAGGGGGGTGGGGTGTTGGGGGTCAATGTCTGAAATAATGTCTCTCGGGAGGGGTGAGAGTCTGTCTGTCTCAAACCTGCAGTAGAATGTATTCAACTCGTCTGCCAGGTCTTTGCTTGCTTCAACAGAGGGTGAGGGGCGTTTGTAGCTGGTGATGTCCCGCAGGGCCTTACACACTCTGATGCAGGGTTGTTGGCTGAGAGCTATTCTTTCAGCTTGTGGGAGTAGATCCTTTTAACCGCTTTGATCTCTCTAGTCACTGTGTTCCTAACTTGCTTGTACAGGGCCCTGTTACTGCTTCTGTAGGCGTCCTCCTTGGCCTTACGAAGATGTTGGAGTTTAGAAGTGAACCATGGTTTATTGTTGTTGTATGTGCAAAAGGTCTTGGTTGGCACACACACATCTTCACAAAAACTGATATATGATGTCACAGTGTCCGTCCGCTTATCCAGATTCTCAGTAGCTTCAAAAACAGTCCAATCAGTACAGTCAAAACAGTCCTGCAGTTCCTGCTTTGCTACGTTAGTTCACTTCTTCACAGTTTTGACAACAGGCTTTGCACATTTGAGTTGTTGCCTATAAACTGGAATAAGATGGACCAGGCAGTGATCAGAATGTCCCAAAGCTGCCCAGGGGACAGAGCGATAGACATCTTTTAAAGTGGCGTAACAGTGGTCCAGTGCGATGTTGTCCCTGGTGGGGCAGTCTATATGCTGTCTTTTGCACTGTTAAAATCCACAAGGACAACTGTAAAGGAATCGGGGAATTTTCTTTCCAAGGTGGTCAGCCAGCTCGCATTGTTTGCATTGGCCTGAGTAGGGATATAAACTCCAACCAGCATGAAGGAAGAAAAATCCTGCGGTGAATAAAACGGTTTGCAGTTGATGAAAAAAGTTTCCAGGTTTGGGCTGCAGTATTTTTGTAACACTGTGACATCAGTACACCAACCTTCATTAATGTAGAAGTAGACTCCACCACCGTTTGTTTTCCCTGAGAGCTCCGTTTCGTGGTCCGCCTGGTGAAGTTGGAAGCCTGGCAGATTTAAGACAGTGTCTGGGATTCGCTCACTGAGCCAGCTTTCAGTGAAGGAGAGGGCAGCAGAGTGTGCAGAGTCCTTGTTAGTCCGGTTTAAAAGCAGTAATTCGTCGACTTTGTTTGGAAGAGAGCAGAGATTCGCGTGGTGAATGAAGGGGAGTGTCGTGCGGAATCCCCACCAACGTAGTTTCACCAGTGCAAGTTAGTGTCTCCTCCGAGAGCCACAGAGAGCTGCTGCACCTCTGACTAAAATCTTAGAAAAACTTTCAGAGTTTATGAAAAAAGGATGAGAACTATTTTGAGATGACTGCCTGATGTTTAGCAGTTGATCTCTGGAGAAAGTGATTTGGTCTGAGTGACCAAACGCGCAGAAAATAAACAAAAACAGGGAAAAGTGCAAGAGAGCGCAGTGAGGCTGCCATCTGCAGCGCCATCTTGGCGTGACATTTTTAGTCTCCTGCTAAAACCAGGCAAAGACCCTGTATTTCCCACCAGCTATTGTCCAATATCCCTTATTAATGTTTCTCTTGAAATAATCTGCAGCTCTCTCAAAGAGATTAGAGAAGATAAGCTCCTTCTTCATACATCCTGATCAAACTGGCTTCATAAAAGGTAGGCACTCATCAACAAATACATGTAGATTTCTTAATTTAATAGACTATTTGTGTAGTAAAATCACTGAAAGCACAGTATTTTCTCTAGATGCAGAAAAAGCTTTTGACAGAGTTAACTGGAAATTTTTATTTGCAACTTTACACAAATTTGGCTTTGGAAACTTTTATAAACTGGTTACAATATTAGGTAATTTCCCAACAGCTTTTGTCAGGACAAATGACCAAACATCGTCCAGCTTCTGTCTCCAGAGGACCAGTAGGCAGGGATGCCCACTCTCCCTTTCACTGTTTCTATTTTTTTATCGAACCACACTCAGCGGCATTTCGACAGGCTATAGTAATTAAGAGCATAAAATGCAAGAATGTAGAACATAACATCAGTCTTTATGCAGATGATGTTTTACTTTTTCTCCAACACTCAAAAACCATCATCTCTGAGGTAATTACATTACTAAACTCTATTTCAAGAGTTTCAGATTATTCAATAAACTGGTTAAAATCTATGCTTCCAATTAATTGCTCCTTCCATAAATCTTCCTCTCCCCCACTGCATTTTGGAAATATTAAATATTTACTTATTAATGTCTCTTCTAAGCTTGCGGATTACGGAAAGTAGAAGACGATCTGGCTAGATGGGAATCTCTACCCATATCACTTATGGGAAGGGTCGCTTCAATAAAAATGCTGATCTTGCCAAAAATCAGTTATTTATTTTCAATGATTCTGAGTAAACCATCCCCAGACTGGTTTAGATCTCTAGAATTGTCTATTTCTAAATTCCATTGGAAAGATAAACCTTGTATTAGCTTAAAAATGCTACAAAGGACCCTGGATAAAAGAGGACTAGATGTGCCCAACTTTCAACACTACCTCTTAGCCAACAGGCTACAATTCATCTCATGATGGTTAAAACATTTCCTCTTAGATGAGCCCTGGCTAGACGCAGAACAGGAACTATGTGTCACGGTCAATAGCAGGGACTCAAGCACAGAGCAGGTTGACGTTTCCAAACACAGTTTATTTACAACACCAGTGCAGAATATATACAGTGAGGGGGAAAATCCGGGGTTCCAAGGGTCCAAGGGAAAACTCCCACGTCCACACAGCGGGGAGGTCGCAGGTCCGGGGAGGAAGACTATTGCACAGGAGAGGGAAATTATTCCAAGTCACAAAATACATAAGCACAAATTCACAGGAGCTGAGAGCATCACTAACATGTCTCGCACAATCATCCAGCGACAACAAGGTCTGCGTCCCGGCCCTAAGTAGTGGACAGGTAATGGCAACTAATTGCGAACAGGTGTGTGGGCCAAGGGCGGGAGCCCGCAGTGAGCTCCGCCCAGGCAGAGCGGTGAAGGAGAGAGAGAGAGAGAGACGAAGAACACAAAACACATGTAGCCTTGCGGGGCTGGCTGGGCAGACACGGGGACCATGACACTATGAAATAATTTCGGACCTACCGTTCATCAGCTCAAACATCAAATGAATGTATGTTTCAATACCATCAACATCAGCTCTTCTCTGACAGCATAGGGGGAGTTTCTAAAAATGACTCAGTCTTTATTATTCCCATGCAAACTTATACCCATTTTGAACAATTGTTCTACTGACTGAAGTTTGGTCCATTTACACCATCCTGCCATGCAATTGCATTTGTCGCTAACCATCAGGAAGCCTCAAGTTAGCGTTCATCCTCCAGCCTCACTGTGCTTATGTGTTTATCTAATGCTAACCATAGCTGTGTAGCTAGCAACCACATAGCACATCATTATGTACCAGCTAGTCCAACTTCAGAAACGCTACAAATGATACATTTGTTTAGTTTTCTGTCTTTATGACTGTCGGAAGTGATAGCAGAGCTTTACGTGTCAATTTTTCAGAAATCCCTCAGTCAGAACATGGTATATCATCTTTAGATGGAAATTAGCGAGCTAACTCCCTGCTAACTTAGAACTCTGTTAAGCTTCATAAATTGTGTTTTGGTGAATGCCTGGATGTCTAAAGAGCTTGGAAAGAAATGGATGTTAAATTTAATTGTTACACCTGGTAGAGCAATCAATTGAATATTTTATTAAAGATGAAAGAATTTAGACAGTTTGTAACTCTCAGTGATGTAGCAGTGTTCATTTGACTTCGTGACCGGAAGTGGAGTTTGGACCTGAAAACAGCTCATGACGTTAGACTTAAAGACTGGATTGCAAAATGGAAAGCGGATCTATCAGTCAGCTTAGCCCTTTAAAACCTGAACCATGAAACAACTGCCAGAAATTGTTTTGATAATGGACTGTTTTGTTGAACCTCTAGACAAAATATATAAAAATGTATCAAATTTTTCTTGTTCTTTTTGTGGCCTTTTTTTTTTTTCTGGGTATGGTTCAATTTTGTTGTTGTTAATTCTGTTTTTACTGCTGTTATGCCAGTCCTTTGTATTGTAAGGAGAAGCTTCTTCAAATGGTGGAGAGTCCCAGATTTAAGCCCTGTGGGAGTGTCCCTCCAACAGGAACAATAGATTCTCTACCTAATCACACGAGCCAAGGTGGTAGCCACCTCCATGGGACAAGACTCGGCTGTCCATCTGCATCTAAAGGACAAAGGTCACTCTATCGAGGATGCCAATGTTCACATTTTTAAACAGATGAAAATATATGTAAGAGCGACAGGAATTAGTGCCGCTGAATCTTTGATTTTATTTATTTTTTGCTGTGTTTTACTTGCATCTATTTGAAAGAATTCAATTCAATTCAATTTTATTTATATAGAGCCAAATCACAACAACAGTCATCTCAAGGCGCTTTATATGTAATTAAAGAGTGAGTGTAAACCAGACCATACATAAAATTGCCTCCTCCTGAATTAATTACTGACCCTAAGCTGATTATACATTTGGGGGATTTTTCAGCCAACTGTTCTAAATCGAACGCCATTTTACTCTTAGCTTTATAGCTTTCTTAACTCTCTGAATATTCCAACCCTTACAGAATCTGCCAGCCAACTGAAGCTGAATTTAGCATCACAGAAATCAAAGCTGCTATCTGTTCTTTCCCAAGCGGTAAAGCATGTGGACCTGATGGGTTCAACATAGAATTTTATTGTCATGTTACGGCTGTGTGCAGGCAGGAGAAGGAACCAAACGCAGATTCTCAGACACGAGGAATAAACTCAAAAAACCACAGCTTTATTTGCTGGCAGGGGAAAAGCATACAAAACAAAACTAGAACTGGGAAATACTAAACTGACAAGAGGAAACACCGGGAGAGGAACACAGCCATGAGGGATATCACGACACTGACAAAGAGAAACACATGGCTTAAATACACTGAGGGATAACAAGGGGAATGAGACACAGAAGGAGAACTCAGCTGGGAGTAATCTGATATGACAAGACGAAAGGGAAGCAAAACTCAATACATTGACATGGGACACAGACTTTCAAAGTAAAACAGAACACATAACAGACGCAGACCTGACTAAGAGATACAGCTGACAGAGAACAACGGGAACACACCGGCAGGGATGACTGTTCACTAAACAGAAGGAGCACAGAATCACAACCTCAGAACTAGAACACAAGAAATGCTAAGCTGGGAATACTAGAGACAGAAAACAAAAACCAAGAGACTAGCAAAGATGCATCATGAAATCAAGGATAACTAATACAAACAGAAAAACACGGAGCCCACAGACACAGAACTGTGACATTTAATAAAGCCCATGTTGATATAATTGCTCCAATTTTACTCAGGGTGGTGAACTGCTCCATTGCATGGGACTCTTTTTCTGATTGTGTGTATGATGCCCATGTTTGTCTTCTTCCTAAGAAGGACAGAGACCCCACCAATGCCCGCTTAGTCTATTAAATTGCAATCAAAAAATCATTGAAAAAGTCTTGTCTTCAAGTCTTAATAAATGTTTGGGCACTTTAATTTAACAAGATCAAACTTGGTTTATCCCTGACATATTTGCTTTCTCTAATACCCGTCATCTGTTGAATGTACTGTATGGAACAAACCCTCCACATTAAGCTGTTATTTCATTAGATGCACAACAAGCTTTCAATCAAATTGCGTAGAAATACCTGTTTGCTACGCTTGAGGGGGGGGGGCTCTAGATGTCTGCGGCCTGGATCTCCTGTATTCCTGCTTCATGTCCTGTGGGGGTTGGTCTATGGCTCCCCACATCTACTATT
The DNA here is from genome assembly GCF_001858045.2 of Oreochromis niloticus. Taxonomy (NCBI): domain Eukaryota; kingdom Metazoa; phylum Chordata; class Actinopteri; order Cichliformes; family Cichlidae; genus Oreochromis; species Oreochromis niloticus. Next base: position 4,043,121 of record NC_031985.2, read on the forward strand.
AGACAGTTACATACCTTTGTGAATACAAGCGCGCTGTCAGGGAGCAGATAAAGAGCGGGCTCGACAGGGGAGCTCCTTGCAGATAAACAGTCAGGTTTATTTACAGCGTGGTTAAAACAGTGAACATCAGATCTATGTACAACAAACTGTGAGTGGGGAGTCTTCTCCTCTTCTTCCCGACCGTGACCAGGTATTGAATTAACACACCGTGACTTCCAACTGTCCTCGTCCCTGGTGGTGGTTAGCTCTCGAAACTCCTCTCCTCGCGGTCCTTGGTAACAAACAACAGTATAATGATGAGGCAGATTCTGAGTGAGAGGTATAATCCATACATCCGAGGCAATACTACCGAGCTTCGCTAATACTCCTGACTGATGCCCAATCCCTCTGTTAAAAAGTCTGGCTAAGATGGTGGAGGATTAACAGCAGGTCCGATGGCTTCAGCACGGGGACGCTCCCAGGAGCCCGCACGTCCCCGACGGACGTAAACAAACATACAGAGAGAAATGAGAGACACAGACACACACTATCTTGGTTGGCTGCTGTTTCGAAACAAATCGTGCGTTGTCGGTTGGTTATTGCTGTGGTTTCCCTAATGTGTTGGTCTCTTTTTGCTTGTTTGTTTCTTCTGGTTCTTCTTATGGGGCGATCGTGGCTCAAGAGTTGGGAGTTCGCCTTGTAATCGGAAGGTTGCCGGTTCGAGCCCCAGCTTGGACAGTCCCGGCCATTGTGTCCTTGGGCAAGACACTTCACCCGTTGCCTACTGGTGGTGGTCAGAGGGCCCGGTGGCGCCAGTGTCCGGCAGCCTCGCTTCTGTCAGTGCGCCCCAGGGCAGCTGTGGCTACAATGTAGCTTGCCATCACCAGTGTGAATGTGTGCGTGAATAGATGGATGACTGGATGTGTAAAGCGCTTTGGGGTCCTTAGGGACTAGTAAAGCGCTATACATATACAGGCCATTCTTTTCTTTTCTTCGTCTTTCTCTTTACTATCCAACGGTCCTGTTCTTTGTCATCATTTGTTTGATCTTTATTACTTATTACTTTATTATTTATTACTTTATAAGTTATTACAATTGAAACAAAGTGGACCAGTATGGCAAAAGCCAGAATAATCCACTTGGGAAAGTAAATCTTTTGGGCATTTTTCTTGGCCTTCAGACAATAATTTTAATTGATACTGTACCGGAAAGGAGAGGCAACAAGGGGGGGAAAAAGCAAAAATACTAATTAATAACTAGAAGTTGTATAACTGCTTGCAAAAAAAACCCATGATATTATTATATAACTGCTTAAATATATATATATATAGAGAGAGAGAGATAGATAGAGAGAGAGAGAGAGAGAGATTATTACCAAGTGCAATTTCCCTGATATAGCAAAGTATTTTATTCTATTTTGTACAGTATATTATTCTATTTTATCTGACTCTGTTCTATTAACTTTTAACTTGTACTGTCCACTTTCTGCCATAACCAAAAAAATGTCTCACGTGTGGAACTAATAAAGGTTGAACTTATCTTATCTTATCTTATATAGTACTTGTGACACAAAAATGGAAAAATCTGAACTCTGACTTTCACATTGACTCAACATGGAGCCATGTTTGTACATTTAAAGCAGTTTGAAGTGTACATTTGTTAAAATCTGTTTTGAAGAAGCATCTTTAAAGCTGCATTTGATGTTTAGTTTTCCTCTCACTAAGCTGTTGATGATTTATCCCATACAAATATTTAGTAAGCCGTGACCAAAATACAGATCTTTGGCAGAATTTGGTAGAAGGTGATGAAAGTAGCTTAATGTGTTCTAAAAGTAAAACACAAAACTACTGTCCAAACTATGTGTGAGAGTCGAAAAATTTGCAGCTTAACATGCCACCAGACCTGTGCATGTAAACATGACGTTGCAGGTCAGCAACAATGGTCTCTAAGGATGTAGACCAGTCAGTTTATTGCACATCCTGTGCAATTCATGAGCCAGTAGCAATTTAGATAGTGCCTTACGCACTCTTACTGCACTACCAAATATTAACTTTAAGTAAGTAATATAATTTTATGCTATGTTTTAAAATATATTTTATTGTCAAATGAGAATGTCTTGATTTTATGGTAGCATTTATTGTTTTGTAGGATTTTAGTTGGATTTAGATATTTTAAATATTGTGAAAACAAAAAATCTTCACTGGAGCTGTGTGTTTGATCATATTATAATTTCATTCATAATTCTGGATGTCAAGATATGATCACTGTCCCACAATTTGCTTTGGAGAGATGCTATTTTATTTTTGTTTTATTCACTTTATTTTTTTTCTTTTCCATGTTGAATTGAAATAAAGTACAACAGAAGACTTGAAATACATTTAAAAATTTGATAATTCAAATATAACATGTAAGACCAAGGAAGCAATAACTCTGTCTGGGGCTCGTTCTCAGTAAGCTCTAGCCTGTATGTTATACTGCATTGTTAACAGCTCCTTTTCCTGAACTACAGCATAATTTATTAAATTAATCTCAAGTTTGTTTTTTATCAGCATTCATATTATTAGAAGAATACGTTATAAACAGGGAAAGTTAAAGATTAAGCTCTCAGAGATGGTGTTGTGTGTGAAGGCGTAATGAGTGTCCATCCAGCCATTTTTTTAACCAAGTGTTGAATTCAGGGTTATGCGGGGCTGGACTCTGTACATTTGTACTACTCATGGAACAGAGACAACAAGCAAACATAGCGATGAAATTAGGATTAGGAGTTTGGAACCTTTTTTTGCTGTAGAGATGTAATTACTGCACCCTGTGCATTTTCAGAACTTTTGCAATGCTGCCAAACACTTTGCTTCATATCACTATTGATAGACAAAAAAAAAAAAAAAAAAAATTCTTCCAGGTGTGTCAGAATACCTTTGTTAGGAAAGAAACATTTAAAACATCCATCCATCCATCCATCCATCCATCCATCCATCTTCTTCCGCTTATCCGGGGCCTGATCGGATGGACAGCAGCCCAAGCAGAGAAGCCCAGACCTCCCTCTCCCCAGCCACCTTCACCCAGACATTCCCAGGCCAGCTGAGAGATATAATCTCTCCAGTGTGTCCTGGGTCTGCCCAGGGCCTCCTCCCAGTGGGACATGCCCGGAACACCTGACCCAGGAGGCATCTTTGTTAGATCCCTGAACCACCTCAACTGGCTCCTTTTGATGTGGAGGAGCAGCAGGAGCACCTTCCAGCACCTTACTCAGGGACTCTAAAAACGATGGGTACTCTGAGCTGCCACTTGGCCCATAAGCGCAAATGACAGTCAGGACCCGTTCCCCGACCCGAAGGCTCAGGCAACAAACCCTCTCATCCACCAAGAAGAATCCCATTGTACAGGCAGCAAGCTGAGGGGATATTAGAATACCCACCCTAGCCCGCCGCCTCTCACCAGGGGAAACTCCAGACTGAGACAAAGTCACTAACTCAAGCTCCTTCCCCACCAGAGAAGTGACATTCCATGGCCCAATTGCCAGTCTTGGTAGCCGGGGATCAGTCCGCCAGGGCCTCCACTCCTGGCCGCTGCCCAGCACACAGTGCACCCGACCCCTACGGCGCCTCCTGCGTGTGGTGGGCCTGCAGGAGGATGGGCCCATGTCCTCTTTTCGGGCTGTGCCCTGCTGGGCACCGTGGACTAAGGCCCGGCCACCAGACGCTGGCTCTTGGGCACCCTCCCCAGGCCTGGCTCCAGAGCGAGGCCCCGGTAACCCTATCCTGGGCAGGGTAAACTGTTCCCTCTGTGATATTCTCATAAGGGTCTTCTGAATCGCTCTTTGTCTAGTCCCTCACCCAGAAACAGTTTGTCATGGGAGACCCTACCAGGGGGCAAAAGCCCCTGGACAACATAGCCCCTGGGATTCCTGGGACACACAAACCCCTCCAACCATGACAAGGTAGCGATTTGTGGAGGGGAATTTCAAACATTGTAATGTTTAGACATATAGAACAAAATAAAATAGATTTTTATTGTTATTGCACATGCACAATAAAATATCAGACAAGAGGATTATAAACAAATAAGAGGAAAACACATAATTGAGGAGAAGTTGCAAAATGCTTGAAAGTAGTGCATTGGACTTGGTCTGAGTATAGTCCATGTGTGAGTGGCCTGAGTGATAAGGGTTCCTCAGACCATGGCTTAGATTGGTGGGTGGGTGGACAGTGATGGGGTGTGGCAGGATAGTGTTTGTTGACTGTCCAAATGTCATGTCATGACCCAAAATGCAGATACAGGAGAACAGACTTGAATTCAAACAAAAGGTGAGACTTTATTAGGGCTGATGACAGGGGTAAAAAATAAAAGCAAGGGCGAAAGAGGAATGGCAACTAACCTTGTAAGCTAAACTAGGAAAACTAAAACAAGATAACTATGACAGAACTGTGAAGCTATGAGAAAATATGAAAGCTCTGACACTATGAATACTGTGACAAGCATGGAGGAAAATAGACATCCTGACAAAGACTGATTGACAACACAAAGACTAAATACACACATGAGGTGATCAGGGAAAGTGGAGACACATGAGGAAACAGCTGACTAGAATGAAACATAATGACATCACAGGGGAGAGTAAAACTAAAAACATTGTACAAAGAAACACAAGACATTTCAACATAAAACAGGAAATATGGAGAGACATAGACATGACACAAACCAGCAGGGAATACTTAACACAGGGGTGATGACATAAAGGGATCTAATAAACAAAGAAGTAAACTAAGTAACCTAGAAGCTAATACCAAAAGAACTAAACATACACAATCAATATCAAAATACAAGGAAACTCAAAGCACTGGGTCACATGACCCAGGACCATCACACTGGCTCAGGGGAAGAAGTTTTTGTATTAAGGAGGTTCAGTTTCAGGTTATTTTCTGAGCACAAATGGGATCAATTCTCAACCTCTGCCCTGTACGCAGTCTCACTTTCATCAGAGATGAGCCCAATAGCGGTGGTGACATTGGTATACTCAACAATGACATTGGTTGGGTTGGTGTTCAGTCATAGATGTATAGGGAATACAGTAGGGGGCTGAGAATGCAGCCCTACAGGGATATATGAGTAAACTGGTGAAAATTAGTTAAAGACGTGCATTGGTCAATTGTGTATGTAATGAGTAAAACACACCCGATCAAATTGAGACTTTTCTTTCCTCGGTTTAAAGCTTCTTCCTGCTTGTGAATTTGCAACATTCCCAAGAATGAGCTGCTAGAGATAAAGCTAAAGGAATCGAACCCTGCTGTTTAATGGCTTTTGAGTAGAACATGAATGCCTTGACATGAATAAGCTCCTGAGAATTGCAGGATGTTTGTCAATGATCTTATCAAATGTAAAGCAGATGGTAGACAAGTTGGCATAGGGTTTGTTTAAAGCAGCTCACGTAGGTTTTAGATTATGTTAGGTGATACCTGCATGGTCATAGTCAGTCATGAGATCTTTACTTTCTTGGCAGATTTGTAAGAAATCTTATATCCCAGAGTCTCATTTTCCACTTGTCATTTCTATTTTAATAAATTATAATTATTGGATTCTTATGAAACAATAGATTTATAACAGAGGAGCATGCTGTCAATAAAACTGTTTTAATGCTGCCTCTGTTGTCTTTAAATGAAGATATTTAATTGAAGTGCAAACATACTTGTTCAATCAAGAGGAAGGATGTAATAATAAGTTATATGGGATTTGTGAAGGGCGTTGGACAGCCATCCAGCACATGTTTGCCATGACTGGCAATAAATCTTCACATCTTACACAGGAAGAAGCTGTGAGAAAAAAAAGTCAGATCTCAATATAAAAGGTTGTCAAGAACCACTCTCTACATTATCTGCTCTGGGAACAGCAAGTCCACAGTGGCAACAATGAGGGGGAGTTCGGTGGGGTTGTGTTTCCTTGCTTTGACTATAGCCCATGTCACTGAGATCCAAGCTGCACTGGGTAAGACTCAAATAATTTTGGTCTGCTTTTATACCTTGATGATTTAAATAGATTTTTCTGGTTCATTTATGCATATATGAACACAACATTTATAATACTGCCACCAACATTCAGCTTTTATTTATGTGCATTTTTTTCCAGTCCGCAACCATGTGAGCAGCATCTGTAGCACATGGGGCAGGGAGCACTTCAAGACATTTGATGGTGATGTGTACCAGTTTCCTGGCATGTGTGAATACAACCTGGTCTCCGACTGCCACGACACCTTCCCAGAGTTCTCTGTGCACATGAAGAGGAAGGAAAACGATGGAAACCCAACAGTCAGTTATGTGGTGGTCACCATCAGTGATTTTGCATTTCACCTTAGCAAGGATGTGGTCACTGTGAACGACCTGCCGTAAGTTAAAAAAAAAAAAAGCAACTCTGATATAATTATGATGACAATGATAATCTTTTATCTAAGATTTATATAAAACCAATATATACACACATTCCTAATGACATGAATTAACCACTTAATCATCAATTCTGAAATGGAGTAGGAAGAAATAGCCACACACTTATTAATCTCTGATTCATTGATTGATTGATTGATTCACCATGTTCATCATTACCCACATTTCCCCTCAGCACTTGTATACACTCAAAAAAAACACATTAAATTAACATCATTAGAGTGAATGAGTTAAATGCAGAGAGGAATTTCCCATTGGGGATCAATAACGTATAAATTATTATCATTATTATTATTATCAGTCATCAATTTCATTAATTTCACATTCTTCAAAAGCAGGTTTCGAAAAATTCCTTTGAACTGAATAATGCTTGAACATTGCTGTAGGTCCACTGGAAAACTGTTCCACAATTTTAGTAGACAAATGGAAATTGCAAAAAGTTTTAACTGTTGTTCATCTCCAAGTTTAACTTCCTCCTCAGGTTATAATCCCCTTCTCTCTCCAAAAACATCGTCTGTCATTTTCCTGATAACATATCTGGCTTTATTTATATTTTGTGTACAGATTTATATTTTATGAGGTCCATGAATTTCAAGATTTGTTGTTAGTGTGGTCTCTAAATCTGGCTTCATTTAATGATTCCCATTGCTTTTTCCTGAAGTTTCGATAATGAGTGAATTTAAGTTTTGTATACATTAACCCAGACTTCCAGACAGTACTCTTAAGTATGGGAATATAAGTGAACAGTTGAAGTACACAGAGTGATTTATAATGCAAAAGACTTTATTCAATACAGAGATGCGTCTTATATAATGTTAATTATAGATATAAATGAATTATAATTGTTAAAAAGATATTATCTTTCTTCTCAGTGTCAAACTTCCACACTACCAGGCCGGAGTACAAGTGGAAAGAAATGCAGTCTACATCAAGCTCCAGTCCAAAGTTGGCATCATTGTCATGTGGAACCTTGATGATGCAGTCATGGTAAATCCTTAAAACAGACAGATCCAATAGGACATTTTTGTGACACATTTCTTTTATTAATAACTAACAGCCCAACCTCCAGGAATACTTTGGCATATTTTTATATTTTTGTCTGTGTGACATTTAAATAAATACATTGCATTTGAGTTGAATTGCCAACTACCTGGTTCACTACAACAATAGTTACAGTGGTTACTATTGTCCTTGTGTACATGTAAAGTCCTTATATGTGGCAACTTTGATGCATTCATTTCATTTTATTTCATCATAGTATATATTTTTATATCTAAAACATTTCGTGTCTGGTTTCTAAAACCTTTTCTAACCCTTTACTCTGTGTTTAAGGTGGAAATTGATAATGATTACACTAACCGCACTTGTGGACTTTGTGGAGATTTTAACGGTGTTCCAGTCTACAATGAGTTCCTCCTTGATGGTAAAAGCTGTTCATCATTTATTATTTTTTAAATCTATAATATGCTGGCATTGCATGTCCCTACTAATGTAATTATATGCAAAAGGTCGCAAAATCAGCCCCATTGAGTTTGGCAACATACATAAAGTCCATCGTCCAAATGATGATTGTGAGGACCCATATGAAGAGGAAGATGTGTCACAGGAAGCTATGAATGTGCCAGAGTCATGCAAAGAGTTTGTGAGTTTTGTTGCCTACTTTAGCTAGGTTTAACGAAAGAGATCTGATCTGGTTTTATGTTTGTATTAAATAATTGTGCACATGTTTACTCTCTTTTAGCAAAACACCTGTGAAGAGATGCTGCATGCAGAAACCTGGAGCTCCTGCACCAAACTGATTGAACCTGAGCCTTACATTCAGGCCTGTGTGCAGGACATGTGTGGCTGTACCAACCATTCAGATGACTTTTGTGTCTGCAGCACACTCTCTGAGTTCTCTCGACAGTGTTCCCATGCAGGAGGGGAGCCTCCCAACTGGAGGACTTCTGAGTTCTGTGGTAAAATTTTGTTTTTTCTTTCTGTTTGGTTTTTATTTTTGTCTTTTATATATTAAGGGGTAGAGAGAGTATCAAAACACTGAAATCACCTGAGCCAACTATATGGTGAAATTTGGCAAATGTCAGAAGTAACATAAGTCCACAAAAAAAATCTGCTGTTCTTACACTCAAGTGAAAAACTTCAAGAAGGTGATGTTTAAACATTTCGCATAAATTCCCACTTCCTTCACAGCCAAACAGTGTCCATTCAACATGGTTTATGAAGAGAGTGGATCCCCTTGTGTGGATACCTGCACACATCAAGACACAAGCTCATTCTGTGAGGACCACAAAATGGACGGCTGCTTCTGTCCTCCTGGTTAGCGCTCATCACAAATAAGTTTCTTTCTACACACCTGTTAAAGCTTCTCTTTTCATGAGACTTTACCATCAAACGCCAACTTTCCATTTCAGGAACTGTGTTCGATGACATTTCCATGAGGGGGTGTATTGCTCAGTCTGAATGCCAGTGCAAGCATGGAAAAATCTATGAATCTGGTGAAGTTTACAGACAGGCGCGAGAGGAATGGTAATGTTCATAATGCTACCAGAATGTAATGTTTTACAATGTGTCTGCATATTCTGATATCTTAATGAATTTGTTTGTTTTTCAGCTCATGTTTTGAGGGTAGATGGGCTTGTGAAAGTCTTTCAACACCTTCTACATGTGCGGTTGAAGAAGGTTCACATGTAACCACCTTTGATGGGAAAGACTTCACCTTCCATGGAGACTGTTACTACACCCTGGCCAAGGTGGAAAGAAAGGTAAATGAGCCTTAGCTTTGTACTATCAAATTTTAGAAGATACTGTGTTGGGCACATGTAAGGTAAAAATAATGGATTAGACTAATTTGTGTACTTGAGCTCACATTATGTATATTTCAGGATGATGCAAGCCCTAAGTTTACCATTCTGGTCAAACTGGCACCATGTGCACACCAAGACTATGACACCTGTCTGAAGACCCTCAAAATCCTGCTGAACAATGACAGAAACAATGTGAGTTCAATACTGGGCTCATGCTTTAAATAGATACTGACAGCTGCAACACCCTAACGATCAATTCTGTTTTTATTCAGATGTTAACATTCACTGCTGATGGCACAGTAAAGCAGAATATGCAGAGTATCACTTTGCCGTACTTCTCAGGTTGGTCAGAAAATAAGGAACTTTCGATTTAAGATGTTACTTTCGTTCATGCTGAGACGTAAGAAGTTAGCCAAACTGATTTTTGTGTTTCTCTTCATTCACAGGGGATATCAGTATATTCCATGCTTCGTCCTTTCACATCATCCTCCAGACCAGTTTTGGTTTGCAAATTCAGATCCAACATGTGCCTCTGATGCAAGTCTATGTCAGCCTGGAGCAGAGCTACAGAGAAAAGACACGTGGTAAGTTTTATATTAGTCTTAAAGCATTATATCATGAGGACTAATATGCATTTATTAAATAACTATTTACTGCAAGCTTAAACAAATGAAACACCAGCAGATTATGTTGACTTCAGTGATTCATATGTTGTTGCTTTTTAATTAAACACTTCAAATACTTTTCTTTTCAAGGCTGGGTAATCAGGGATGTGCTTTAAAACTAGTTTTGGCTAAAAGGTTGTAATAAATGGCCTCGCCCACTCTTAGAGCTACGGCGAGAAATTTAAAAAATAATGAGGGTGCTCGTAGTAGAGTGTTAGCTTCTTCAGATGAAATGGAACCAGCTAAGATGGTGTGGGCAGCTAACTGGTATGATAATAAAAAGGTTATCTGGAAGGTTCAGTGGAAAGTAGACACTGAGGTAGCCACAGAACACAATAGAGAAATTGTGTTTTATGTGACCAGGGATGATCTCAGGATTGTCCAACTCTGAATACCACCCAAAAAGCAAGCCATTGAAAATAATTTGGTTTCATACATTTTTTTCTTCAGCATTCTTATTTGCATTTCATAATCATTTCTTCATTAAAAATCTGTATTTTTAGGTTTATGTGGGAACTACAACATGGTCCTGTCTGATGACATGAACACTCGTCAGGGAATTGTGGAGGGAAGTGCAGCAGCTTTTAGTAACTCCTGGAAGGCTAGCTATATATGCCAAGACAGAGAAGAGAGACTTGATGACCCTTGTTCTCTCAGTATGGAAAATGGTAAACTGCAAAGGTTTTTGTCTATCAAGTTTATTTCTTATTTCTTTTTTTGTTGTCCAAGTTTAATTTTTTCTGAAGCCCACCTATTTATTTAGTTGGGTTAGGTTAGTTAGCAACTCATATGTGTGAGTAGGTGTGAATGTGAGTGCGAATGGTTGTCTGTCTCTATGTGTTAGCCCTGCGACAGACTGGCAACATGTCCAGGGGTTACCCTACCTCTTACCATAAGACGGCTGGGATAGGCTCCAGTCCCCCTGCGACCCTGACAAGGATAAATGGAAGAGGATGGATGGCAGGAAGTTTATTTCTTTAATTGCTATCATTGCTTGAAACAGATTTTCCAGGCTCTAAATGTAACATATTTGAACAAGCAAGAAATACAAACAAGAAATTAAAATGATTACTGGTCTACTTTTAGAAATGTATGCCAATCACTGGTGCAGCTTGCTACGACAGCCAAATAGTACCTTTGCAGAGTGCCATTCTGTGGTGGATCCTGAGATTTACTACAAGGTACAACAAAACCTCTCTGTGCGTCTAAAACTAAATACGGTGGGACTGTAATACAATAAAAATGTGTTCACTGTTTTCTGCAGCGATGTACTTATGCTAGCTGTAACTGTGAGAAGAGCGAGGACTGCCTGTGTGCTGTTTTCTCCTCCTATGCCAGAGCTTGTGCATCAAAGGGAGTGTTCTTGACAGACTGGAGAGAGAATGTGTGCGGTAAGGGTATCTGAAACAGCTCAGTAATGAAGTTTGATGAGCATGTTCTCTTTTTATTAGTTAGTCCAAACTATGAGGTAATCATTGCCAAATTTTCCATAAAACAGACAAATACACCAAGAACTGCCCAGCATCTCAGACCTTCTCTTACAAAAATCAGAGATGCCAGCTGACTTGCAGATCACTGAGCTTAAAGCAGCAGAGCTGCACCTCTGATTTCTTACCTGTGGATGGCTGTTCCTGCGCTGAGGGTCACTACCTAGATGACAACGGCATCTGTGTCCCAGTGGCAAAGTGTCCCTGTTACCATAATGAAGTCTATGTTAAGTCAGGCAAGTCTATCAGCATCAACAACGAGCGCTGGTGAGTTGCTTCAGGACTTCAAATGAAACATCCTAAACTAAGGATTAAGCATGACTGTAATACATGTAGTGTGATTGATTTACACAAACTTGGATTTTTGTGTTGCATTTTTATGTTTTTGGTGTCTTTTTCTAGCGTATGCACTGATGGAGTTCTTCATTGCCATTCTGGGAGAAACCGCATGTCAAGTCAGTTTTTTTTTCTTCTTCAATGAGAGAGTTTTGTTAAGACAATATACAGTATATTAAAGCAATTTGTACTTTTTACCCTACAGTTTCTACAGCTTGCCCTTCTCCTAAAGAATACTTCAACTGCTCCACTGCAAGCGCAGGAGTTGTTGGAGTGCAGTGTGCTCGAACTTGTTTAAATCTGGACAATGATGATTGTGTGAGTTGTTTTTGATGCACCTCCAAGTCTGAAAAAAACAATATCTAATAAATATTATTTCAATTTTTTTTATTTTTTTTTTTATCAATGTTGTCTTTCTATCCTCCCAGGATACCACAGAGTGTGAATCTGGTTGTCGGTGTCCCAGTGGCCTCTTTGATGATGGTAAAGGTTTCTGTGTGAAAGAAAGTGACTGTCCATGCAAGCATGATGGCCATCTCTATGTCTCCGGGACACAAATACCAAACCAGTGCAACACCTGGTAGGATCTTATTTTATTTTTTAATTATTTTCTAATTAATTATTGTAGAGTAATAAACAGTATGTGATATATATGGCATGTTTTTCTCACAATATTAAAATTGTATTGTATTTACTTTTCTTGATACATTTAGTACCTGCCAAAGTGGAAAATGGACATGCACAGAGAAAAAATGCCCAGGAACTTGCATTATTTATGGAAGTGGTCACTACACCACATTTGATCAGAAAACATATGCATGTCAAGGACAGTGTGGCTATGTTGCTGTAAAGGTAAATAATGTATGCCAAAATCATCCAAAGCACAACTGTCACCTGAATTGACCTTGTCATGTCCTCATCCAAAGTTTGTCATAAAAATAAACTCTGAACAATTAGGAGTAAAGTCAGTTATGCAACTCTAATTTCCTTTGTAAAAAAAAAATAAGTTACATGCCATTCACACTGTATATTTTGTTTACCAAATACAATTACTTACTTAGAACTCATAGGTGAAATTGCAAGGAGGAAATGCCTTATATTGTAAATAATATCTGGATCAGGAATAAGGAAAATCTTTTTTTCTAAGTGTAAAGATTTCAGACACAGTTAAGAATTACCTAAACTGTGTCTCCAAAAGTCATTACATAAAGATTCAAAGGCAGTTAGTCAATATATAACATGTAAGTGCATAATCTTGTTCCTGTTATTGTCTACTTTAGCCCCAAAAAACTTAAAGTTTAACCTTTTCTTTTCTTTTTTAACAGAACAACTGTGGCAATAAAACAGTGCACAACAGCTTTGGAGTTATCACTGAAAATGTACCTTGTGGCTCTACGGGCACCACCTGCTCTAAAAAAGTCAGAATTCAGCTGGGGGTAAGATCACGTACAAACAACATCAAAGCTTTCTTATGCCAACAATAGTAAATCTAAGTAAATATATTTTCAGCATTGCAATTGAACCAACAGAAATTTTCTTTCCTTCATTACAGAGAATGGAAATCAAACTATCAAGGGGAAGATTTGAAGAGGATGATCTGGGACATGGGCCTCTGATCAAGTACAGAATAAGGAAGGTTGGCTTGTATGTGGTTGTAGAATCTGAGATCGGTGTGGCAGTGATGTGGGATCGCAAAACAGCTGTTCGGATCCTGCTGGAACCAACGCACAGCGTGAGTCACAGTAACTGTTACATTAAATTCTTGCATTAAAGTTTTACTATTTTAATGCAGTGTACCCTTTTTGTCTCACCACATACTTGTAGTTTTCAATACCACATATTGAGAAAATACACAGAATCATTTCGAAAAAAAGAAAGAAAATTCCTAGAGGAGCCTAATATATTAATGAAATGTATGATAAATTTAAAGCACTAAATTATATTTATTAAGATCTCACATTGCTCGATTGACTCTTTTCTATGACTGCACAGGGAGAGGTGTGTGGCCTGTGTGGTAATTTCGATGGTGATGGACAGAATGACTACACCACCCAGGGTCAGCTGGTGGTGAGCAATCCACTTGAATTTGCAAACAGCTGGAAAGTGTCTAGCTCTTGTCCAGATGTGGAGGCGAACATTGATCCTTGCGCAGTAACACTCGGTCGACATCAGTGGGCAAAAATGATGTGTAGCATCATAATTGGAAAAACATTTAGAAAATGCCACAAAAAGGTAATGACAATTTGTAACTTGTTCACATTCACGCAAATCTAAAACACTGCTCTAAAAAAATCATCATCAAATTTGCATCACTGTACAGGTTAGCCCTGTTCCATTTTATGACAACTGCATAAAAGACTCATGTGCCTGCGACACTGGAGGAGACTGTGAATGTTTCTGCACAGCAGTTGCAGCTTACGCTCAGGCTTGCAATGAGCATGATGTTTGCATTGCATGGAGAACTCCAGAGATCTGTCGTAAGTAACAGTTTGTTTTTTCCCCCACCTTTTCTGACACATGACTTTGTCTTTGAGGCTTTAAATTCTTGTGAGCCTAGTGTTTGCAACTACAAAAATCTATATATCAATCTGCTCAGTAAACATACCCTATCATTTTTTGTATTTTTTACATCATTATTATTATTAATTAATTAAACTTGACCTTTTCTGTATCAAGCTACACTCAATAACCAATAAGGACCAAAGTGGACACGTGCTTTTGCAAGTTTATAAAACATCTGAAACTGAATTCTCTCATTTTTACAAACATAGTCAGACCATTAATTAAACAGTGTAAACTATGTGTATCTTTATAAAATGTATGTATTAAATTTGATAAATACATTATTTCATCATTTTTGAGATTATTAATCTGCCCCCCTCTCCAAAAAAGCTAATTACATCACACAACACATTTTTAAGTGTTAAATGCAAAAGAAAATGGATGTAGCAAAGTGATTGTTCCAGAGTCGGTGTTTGGTTTGTGTTAGCTTAAAAAAAACCCTGTAATATAACATGTTGGACTCTATTGAAAAGGATATGCAATTGTAGAGGGATCATTCTTAACTACTGAGTGTAAGTCAAATGTGATTAACGATAATCACAACAAAAATAAAATGCGGAAAAGTAAAAGGAAACACATTTTGCATCTGTAATAAGTAAAGACTTATTACTTATGTGATCTAAGATCAAATATACTGCAGACAGTGTTGGGGAGTAACGGAATACATATTACGTATTTAAAATACAAAATATGAGTAACTGTATTCTGTTACTGTTACCGTTTAAAAAGGTGGTATTCAGAATACAGTTACTTTGCTGAAATAAAGGGATTACACGGCGGTATTTTCCTGTTTCATATGTTCGGCTATGCCCTCTCTATTTTTGGTTTCCACGCCCCAAACAAAACACGTATTAAGAGGCTCTAATGCCTGTGTCTCAATCTCGCGGCCCATGTCACCTCTACTTGCGCCCGCATAATGATGTGAAGAAATATTTTTAAAAAATATTCACAAAAATGATTTAATATGAAGGCAACAGGCAGAGTGTTACAGGCATAGCCCTAAAGAATGTAGCTTCATGGACAGTGTAGTCTGTGCGGGAGAATGGACTGCCATACCCGTTATGAGTCTGTGAGCGAGGGAGGGAGAAAAAGGACAAGTACAAGCTGTCACCGAGCAGAAACGAGAGCTGGAGGCATGCAAATATAATAATAACCACTGCAGCCAAAAAGAGTGCCTGACGAGCCCAGTTATAAGTAAGCTATTAAGACTCGGCTGTACACTTTTTTCGCGTTCTTCTCCGAAACATTAAGTTCCGTTGGAGCAGCCTTTCAACGCCTCTCTCTGTCTCTCGCTAAGTTGACCCAGACAACAAAGTAAAGCTAGTTTTTGGCTACGGGCCTGACACGGAACCCGACGTATTAGCCAGAGGTCCCTTTACTGTTTTATATACGCGTGGAATAGTTTTCTATACGAGATCGCTGCAAAAAGTGCAGCCTTACCTAATGTCCACCCTACTGTTACTCATTTTATATTAAGATTTAAAAATCTAGTCGGTATTGGTATGGCAAGTAACCTTCAGTAAAAGCCATAATTCACACAGCAATAGTACATTCATGTAGCTGTAAAAAGCATGATAATATAATAGGTAATCCAAAGTATTCAGAATACGTTACTGTCATTGAGTAACGTAACGGAATACGTTACAAAATACATTTTGGGGCATGTATTCTGTAATCTGTAGTGGAATACATTTTAAAAGTAACCTTCCCAACACTGACTGCAGACAAGATTTTCATCAGTTTATAACATTTGCATATGTAACACCTTCACTTCAATTTAAACTCAGTGTATATTATAGTCAGGGTTACTTATTTCCAAAATCAAATAATTAATCTCATTGCCATCTTTTTGTTTTAGTGCAATCAGACAGAAATTCCAAAATATGTTCAATAACCTTATTAAATTTTAATGTGAGAGTGGAGTTTGAACTCCATTCACATTACAAATTCAAATTTCATATATTTCAATATACATTTTAATCATCTAAGTAAATGGTATAATTTGTATCCTTTTTCCCTAGCTGTCTATTGTGATTACTACAATGGCCCAACGGAATGCATGTGGCACTATAACCCTTGCCACCCTCCGTGCTACAAGACCTGTTTGAATCCAGAAGGTGTATGTTTGAATCCGATACCCACCCTGGAAGGTAGGAGGTTAAGTCGTGTCAGTGTGTATTACCTTGAATCAGATAAATGTGCCATTCAGAAATATTAATTAACATTATTATGTGATATCCTTTTGTACAGGCTGTTACCCTGTATGCCCAAAAGATAAGCCCATATTTGATGAGAACAAAAAAACATGTGTGGATGTATGTGAGCCAACTACAACAACACCTCCAACTACAACTACAACCATGCCTCCAACTACCACAACTACACCTACTACAACAACTACGACTACACCTCCTACAACTACAACCAGTCCTCCTACTACAACTACACCAACAGTTCCAACTACCACAACTACACCCCCTACTACAACCACACCACCACCTCCGACTACCACAACTACACCTTCTACTACAACAACTTCGACTACACCGCCTACAACTACAACCACTCCTCCTACTACAACAACACCAACACCCCCTACTACAACCACACCAACACCTCCTACTACCACAACTACAACAACTACAGCCACACCTCCGACTACC
This sequence comes from Oreochromis niloticus, assembly GCF_001858045.2. Lineage (NCBI taxonomy): Eukaryota > Metazoa > Chordata > Actinopteri > Cichliformes > Cichlidae > Oreochromis > Oreochromis niloticus. Next base: position 4,060,051 of record NC_031985.2, read on the forward strand.
ACAACTACACCTTCTACTACAACTACACCTACACCTCCGACTACCACAAGTATAACCACAATCTCATCGACTACTTGCATTCCAGGTACCACATGTGCGTGGTCAGGCTGGTATGATGTGGATGATCCAACAGACAAAAGTGACTGGGAAACATACAAAAACATCACAGATAGTGGTCTTCAAATATGTGAAGATATTCAAGATATTGAGTGTAGAGCAGTAGATTACCCGGACAAAACCTTTGATGATTTTGTGGCTCAAACTGGCCAAGTTGTTACTTGTGATCAGGACATTGGCTTAATATGTAGAGGAGAAGACCAGACCAGACCTCCAAGAAAGTGCTTTGACTATGAAATCAGGGTATATTGTTGCGACATATGTTCAACAACCACACCGCCTAGTACTACGACTACATCGACACCTCTGATTACTACAACCACACCAACACCTTCGACTACCACTACTACAACCACTCCTCCTACAACAACTACAACCACACCTCCGACTACTACAACTACACCTCCCACTACAACTACAACTACACCTCCTACAACAACTACACCAACACCTTCGACTACCACAACTACACCTCCTACTACAACAACTACGACTACACCTCGTACAACTACAACTACTCCTCCTACAACAACTACAACCACACCTCCGACTACCACAACTACACCTCCCACTACAACTACAACCACACCTCCTACAACAACTACACCAACACCTTCGACTACCACAACTACACCTCCTACTACAACAACTACGACTACACCTCGTACAACTACAACTACTCTTCCTACAACAACTACAACCACACCTCCGACTACCACAACTACACCTCCCACTACAACTACAACTACACCTCCTACTACAACTACACCAACACCTTCGACTACCACAACTACACCTCCTACTACAACAACTACAACCACGCCTCCTACAACTACAACTACTCCTCCTACAACAACTACACCAACACATCCGACTACTACAACTACACCTCCTACTACAACAACTACGACTACACCTCCTACAACTACTCCTCCTACAACAACTACAACCACACCTCCTACAACTACAACTACTCCTCCTACAACAACGACAACCACACCTCCGACTACCACAACTACACCTCCCACTACAACTACAACTACTCCTCCTACAACAACTACAACCACACCTCCGACTACTACAACTACACCTCCTACTACAACAACTACGACTACACCTCCTACAACTACTCCTCCTACAACAACTACAACCACGCCTCTTACAACTACAACTACTCCTCCTACAACAACGACAACCACACTTCCGACTACCACAACTACACCTCCCACTACAACAACTACGACTACACCTCCTACAACTACTCCTCCTACAATGACTACAACTACTCCTCCTACAACAACGACAACCACACCTCCGACTACCACAACTACACCTCCCACTACAACTACAACTACTCCTCCTACAACAACTACAACCACACCTCCGACTACTACAACTACACCTCCTACAACAACAAATACGACTACACCTCCTACAACTACTCCTCCTACAACAACTACAACAACGCCTCCTACAACTACAACTACTCCTCCTACAACAACTACACCAACACATCCGACTACCACAACTACACCTCCTACTACAACAACTACGACTACACCTCGTACAACTACAACTACTCCTCCTACAACAACTACAACCACACCTCCGACTACCACAACTACACCTCCCACTACAACTACAACTACACCTCCTACAACAACTACACCAACACCTTCGACTACCACAACTACACCTCCCACTACAACTACAACTACTCCTCCTACAACAACTACAACCACACCTCCGACTACTACAACTACACCTCCTACCACAACAACTACGATTACACCTCCTACAACTACTCCTCCTACAACAACTACAACCACGCCTCCTACAACTACAACCACTCCTCCTACAACAACTACACCAACACATCCGACTACCACAACTACATCTCCCACTACAACTACAACTACACCTCCTACAACAACTACACCAACACCTTCGACTACCACAACTACACCTCCTACTACAACAACTATGACTACACCTCGTACAACTACAACTACTCCTCCTACTACAACTACACCAACACCTTCGACTACCACAACTACACCTCCTACTACAACAACTACAACCACGCCTCCTACAACTACAACTACTCCTCCTACAACAACTACAACCACACCTCCGACTACCACAAATACACCTCCCACTACAACTACTCCTCCTACAACAACTACAACCACACCTCCGACTACCACAACTACACCTCCTACTACAACAACTACGACTACACCTCCTACAACTACTCCTCCTACAACAACTACAACCACGCCTCCTACAACTACAACTACTCCTCCTACAACAACTACACCAACACATCCTACAACCACAACTACACCTCCCACTACAACTACAACTACTCCTCCTACAACAACTACAACCACACCTCCTACAACTACAACTACTCCTCCTACAACAACGACAACCACACCTCCGACTACCACAACTACACCTCCTACTACAACAACTACAACCACACCTCCTACAACTACAAGTACAACCACAATCTCATCGACTACTTGCATTCCAGGTACCACATGTGCGTGGTCAGGCTGGTATGATGTGGATGATCCAACAGACAAAAGTGATTGGGAAACATACAAAAACATCACAGATAGTGGTCTTCAAATATGTGAAGATATTCAAGATATTGAGTGTAGAGCGGTAGATTACACGGACAAAACCTTTGATGATTTTGTCGCTGAAACTGGCCAAGTTGTTACTTGTGATCAGGACATTGGTTTAATATGTAGAGGAGAAGACCAGAAAAGACCTCCAAGAAAGTGCTTTGACTATGAGATCAGGGTATATTGTTGCGACATATGTACAACAACCACACCGCCTAGTACTACGACTACATCGACACCGCCGACTACCACAACTACACCTACTACTACAACAACTACCACCACACCTGGGACTATTACAACTACACCTCCTCCTACAACAACTACGACTACACCTCCTACAACTACAACAACTCCTCCTACAACTACAACCACACCTCCAACTACCACAACTACACCTCCTACTACAACAACTACTCCTCCTACAACTACAACCACACCTCCGACTACCACAACTACACCTCCTACTACAACAAGTACGTCTACACCTCCTACAACTACAACTACTCCTCCTACTACAACTACACCAACATCTCCGACTACCACAACTACTCCTCGTACTACAACTCCAACTACACCTCCTACAACAACTACACCAACACATCCGACTACCACAACTACACCTCCCACTACAACTACACCAACACATCCGACTACCACAACTACACCTCCCACTACAACTACAACTACACCTCTTACTACAACAACCACAACCACACCTCCGACTACCACAACTACACCTCCCACTACAACAACTATGACTACACCTCCTACAACTACAACTACTCCTCCTACAACTACACCTCCTACAACTACAACTACTCCTCCTACAACTACAACTACACCTCCGACTACCACAACTACACCTCACACTGCAACTACAACTACACCTCATACTACAACTACACCACCCCCTACGACTACCACAACTACACCTCCCACTACAACTACACCACCTACAACAACAACTCCTACTACTACAACTACTTCTCCTACTACAACAAGTACGTCTACACCTCCTACAACTACAACTACTCATCGTACAACAACTACAACTACACCTCCGACTACCACAACTACAACTCCTACTACAACAACCACAACCACACCTCCGACTACCACAACTACACCTCACACTGCAACTACAACTACACCTCCTACAACAACTACACCAACACATCCGACTACCACAACTACACCTCCCACTACAACTACACCAACACATCCGACTACCACAACTACACTTCCCACTACAACTACAACCACACCTCATACAACTACAACTACTCCTCCTACAACAACTACAACTACACCTCCGACTACCACAACTACACCTCCTACTACAACAACTAGGACTACACCTCTGACTACCACAACTACACCTCCTACTACAACAACTATGACTACACCTCCGACTACCACCACTACACCTCCTACTACAACATCTACGACTACACATCCTACAACTACAACTACTCATCCTACAACAACTACAACTACACCTCCGACTACCACAACTACACCTCACACTGCAACTACAACCACACGTCATACTACAACTTCACCAACACCTCCGACTACCACAACTACACCACCTACAACAACAACTCCTACTACTACAACTACACCTCCTACTACAACAACTACGTCTACACCTCCTACAACTACAACTACTCATCCTACAACAACTACAACTACACCTCCGACTACCACAACTACACCTCACACTGCAACTACAACTACACCTCCTACAACAACTACACCAACACATCCGACTACCACAACTACACCTCCCACTACAACTACACCAACACATCCGACTACCACAACTACACCTCCCACTACAACTACAACTACAACTCCTACTACAACAACCACACCTCCGACTACCACAACTACACCTCACACTGCAACTACAACTACACCTCCTACAACAACTACACCAACACATCCGACTACCACAACTACACCTCCCACTACAACTACACCAACACATCCGACTACCACAACTACACTTCCCACTACAACTACAACCACACCTCCTACAACTACAACTACTCCTCCTACAACAACTACAACTACACCTCCGACTACCACAACTACACCTCCTACTACAACAACTAGGACTACACCTCTGACTACCACAACTACACCTCCTACAACAACTACACCAACACATCCGACTACCACAACTACACCTCCCACTACAACTACACCAACACATCCGACTACCACAACTACACTTCCCACTACAACTACAACCACACCTCCTACAACTACAACTACTCCTCCTACAACAACTACAACTACACCTCCGACTACCACAACTACACCTCCTACTACAACAACTAGGACTACACCTCTGACTACCACAACTACACCTCCTACTACAACAACTATGACTACACCTCCGACTACCACCACTACACCTCCTACTACAACATCTACGACTACACATCCTACAACTACAACTACTCATCCTACAACAACTACAACTACACCTCCGACTACCACAACTACACCTCACACTGCAACTACAACCACACCTCATACTACAACTTCACCAACACCTCCGACTACCACAACTACACCACCTACAACAACAACTCCTACTACTACAACTACACCTCCTACTACAACAACTACGTCTACACCTCCTACAACTACAACTACTCATCCTACAACAACTACAACTACACCTCCGACTACCACAACTACACCTCACACTGCAACTACAACTACACCTCCTACAACAACTACACCAACACATCCGACTACCACAACTACACCTCCCACTACAACTACACCAACACATCCGACTACCACAACTACACCTCCCACTACAACTACAACTACAACTCCTACTACAACAACCACAACCACACCTCCGACTACCACAACTACACCTCACACTGCAACTACAACTACACCTCCTACAACAACTACACCAACACATCCGACTACCACAACTACACCTCCCACTACAACTACACCAACACATCCGACTACCACAACTACACTTCCCACTACAACTACAACCACACCTCCTACAACTACAACTACTCCTCCTACAACAACTACAACTACACCTCCGACTACCACAACTACACCTCCTACTACAACAACTAGGACTACACCTCTGACTACCACAACTACACCTCCTACTACAACAACTATGACTACACCTCCGACTACCACCACTACACCTCCTACTACAACATCTACGACTACACATCCTACAACTACAACTACTCATCCTACAACAACTACAACTACACCTCCGACTACCACAACTACACCTCACACTGCAACTACAACCACACCTCATACTACAACTTCACCAACACCTCCGACTACCACAACTACACCTCCCACTACAACTACACCACCTACAACAACAACTCCTACTACTACAACTACACCTCCTACTACAACAACTACGTCTACACCTCCTACAACTACAACTACTCATCCTACAACAACTACAACTACACCTCCGACTACCACAACTACACCTCACACTGCAACTACAACTACACCTCCTACAACAACTACACCAACACATCCGACTACCACAACTACACCTCCCACTACAACTACACCAACACATCCGACTACCACAACTACACCTCCCACTACAACTACAACTACAACTCCTACTACAACAACCACAACCACACCTCCGACTACCACAACTACACCTCACACTGCAACTACAACTACACCTCCTACAACAACTACACCAACACATCCGACTACCACAACTACACCTCCCACTACAACTACACCAACACATCCGACTACCACAACTACACTTCCCACTACAACTACAACCACACCTCCTACAACTACAACTACTCCTCCTACAACAACTACAACTACACCTCCGACTACCACAACTACACCTCCTACTACAACAACTAGGACTACACCTCTGACTACCACAACTACACCTCCTACTACAACAACTATGACTACACCTCCGACTACCACCACTACACCTCCTACTACAACATCTACGACTACACATCCTACAACTACAACTACTCATCCTACAACAACTACAACTACACCTCCGACTACCACAACTACACCTCACACTGCAACTACAACTACACCTCATACTACAACTACACCAACACCTCCGACTACCACGACTACACCTCCCACTACAACTACACCACCTACAACAAAAACTCCTACTACTACAACTACACCTCCTACTACAACAAGTACGTCTACACCTCCTACAACTACAACTACACCTCCGACTACCACAACTACACCTCACACTGCAACTACAACTACACCTCCTACAACAACTACACCAACACATCCGACTACCACAACTACACCTCCCACTACAACTACACCAACACATCCGACTACCACAACTACACCTCCCACTACAACTACACCTACACCTCCTACTACAACAACCACAACCACACCTCCGACTACCACAACTACACCTCCTACAACAACTACACCAACACATCCGACTACCACAACTACACTTCCCACTACAACTACAACCACACCTCCTACAACTACAACTACTCCTCCTACAACAACTACAACTACACCTCCGACTACCACAACTACACCTCCTACTACAACAACTAGGACTACACCTCCGACTACCACAACTACACCTCCTACTACAACAACTATGACTACACCTCCAACTACCACCACTACACCTCCTACTACAACATCTACGACTACACATCCTACAACTACAACTACTCATCCTACAACAACTACAACTACACCTCCGACTACCACAACTACACCTCACACTGCAACTACAACTACACCTCATACTACAACTACACCAACACCTCCGACTACCACAACTACACCTCCCACTACAACTACACCACCTACAACAACAACTCCTACTACTACAACTACACCTCCTACTACAACAAGTACGTCTACACCTCCTACAACTACAACTACACCTCCGACTACCACAACTACACCTCACACTGCAACTACAACTACACCTCCTACAACAACTACACCAACACATCCGACTACCACAACTACACCTCCCACTACAACTACACCAACACATCCGACTACCACAACTACACCTCCCACTACAACTACAACTACACCTCCTACTACAACAACCAAAACCACACCTCCGACTACCACAACTACACCTCACACTGCAACTACAACTACACCTCCTACAACAACTACACCAACACATCCGACTACCACAACTACACCTCCCACTACAACTACACCAACACCTCCGACTACCACAACTACACCTCCCACTACAACAACTATTACTACACCTCCTACAACTACAACTACTCCTCCTACAACAACAACTACACCTCGTACAACTACAACTACTCCTCCTACAACAACTACAACCACACCTCCTACAACTACAACTACTCCTCCTACAACAACTACAACTACACCTCCGACTACCACAACTACACCTCCTACTACAACAACTATGACTACACCTCCGACTACCACCACTACACCTCCTACTACAACATCTACGACTACAGTGCCTACAACTACAACTACTCATCCTACAACAACTACACCAACACATCCGACTACCACAACTACACCTCCCACTACAACTACACCAACACATCCGACTACCACAACTACACCTCCCACTACAACTACAACTACACCTCGTACTACAACAACCAAAACCACACCTCCGACTACCACAACTACACCTCCCACTACAACAACTATGACTACACCTCCTACAACTACAACTACTCCTCCTACAACAACAACTACACCTCGTACAACTACAACTACTCCTCCTACAACAACTACAACCACACCTCCTACAACTACAACTACTCCTCCTACAACAACTACAACTACACCTCCGACTACCACAACTACACCTCCGACTACCACAATTACACCTCACACTGCAACTACAACTACACCTCCTACTACAACTACACCAACACCTCCGACTACCACAACTACACCTCCTACTACAACTAAAACTACACCTCCTACAACAACTACACCAACACATCCGACTACCACAACTACACCTTCCACTACAACTACACCAACACATCCGACTACCACAACTACACCTCCCACTACAACTACAACTACACCTCCTACTACAACAACCACAACCACACCTCCGACTACCACAACTACACCTCCCACTACAACTACGACTACACATCCTACAACTACAACTACTCCTCCTACAACAACTACAACTACACCTCCGACTACCACAACTACACCTCCGACTACCACAATTACACCTCACACTGCAACTACAACTACAACTCCTACTACAACTACACCAACACCTCCGACTACCACAACTACACCTCCCACTACAACTACACCACCTACAACAACAACTCCGACTACCACAGCTACACCTCCTACTACAACAAGTACGTCTACACCTCCTACAATTACAACTACTCCTACTACTAAAACTACACCAACACCTCCGACCACCACAACTACTCCTCCTACTACAACTACAACTACACCTCCTACAACAACTACACAAACACATCCGACTACCACAACTACACCTCCCACTACAACTACACCAACACATCCGACTACCACAACTACACCTCCCACTACAACTACAACTACACCTCCTACTACAACAACCACAACCACACCTCCGACTACCACAACTACACCTCCCACTACAACTACGACTAGACATCCTACAACTACAACTACTCATCCTACAACAACTACAACCGCACCTCCTACAACTACAACTACTCCTCCTACAACAACTACAACTACACCTCCGACTACCACAATTACACCTCACACTGCAACTACAACTCCACCTCCTACTACAACTACACCAACACCTCCGACTACCACAACTACACCTCCCACTACAACTACGCCTACACATCCTACAACTACAACTACTCATCCTACAACAACTACAACTACACCTCCGACTACCACAATTACACCTCACACTGCAACTACAACTACACCTCATACTACAACTACACCAACACCTCCGACTACCACAACTACACCTCCCACTACAACTACACCACCTACAACAACAACTCCTACTACTACAACTACACCTCCTACTACAACAAGTACGTCTACACCTCCTACAACTACAACTACTCCTACTACTAAAACTATACCAACACCTCCGACTACCACAACTACTCCTCCTACTACAACTACAACTACACCTCTTACAACAACTACACCAACACATCCGACTACCACAACTACACCTCCCACTACAACTACGACTACACATCCTACAACTACAACTACTCATCCTACAACAACTACAACCACACCTCCTACAACTACAACTACTCCTCCTACAACAACTACAACTACACCTCCGACTACCACAACTACACCTCCGACTACCACAATTACACCTCACACTGCAATTACAACTACACCTCCTACTACAACTACACCAACACCTCCGACTACCACAACTACACCTCCCACTACAACTACGACTACACATCCTACAACTACAACTACTCATCCTACAACAACTACAACTACACCTCCGACTACCACAACTACACCTCACACTGCAACTACAACTACACCTCATACTACAACTACACCAACACCTCCGACTACCACAACTACACCTCCCACTACAACAACTACAGCCACAGCTCCTTCTACAACTACAACTCCCCCTCCTCCTCCACCAGGCTGCCCTGATTGGGGTGTCTCAGTAAGACCCTTTAAACATAAAAAGTTTTCAATAACTTTGTACTTAATAAGATTTTGACTGTTTTCACTTTTCCAGTAATTAACTTCCTGCATAGGTTTTTGGCACAAAAAAAAATCTTAAAGTACCTTTACTATTTTTGTTTGTGCTATTTTCTTCAAGCAAAATGAGACGTTCTATTTGTGCAACTGCACCATGGCCAGATGCATAGAGAACAACACAATAGAAATTATTCCATATGAATGTCCACCTCTTCAAAACATAACTTGCACCAATGGAAAGAAACCAGTTCTGGTGTATGACGAGTACTACTGCTGTCAATATTATACTTGTGACTGTAAGTTATTTTGTGCGTAAAAAACATTTGTTCCATTCATGTTTTTCCCCCCCATTAAATATTTTTTCTTTCTTTTCAGGTGTATGTGAAGGGTGGGGAGATCCACATTACATCACGTTTGATGGACTTTTCTACAGTTATCAAGGAAACTGCACTTATGTTTTGATGAAAGAGATTTTACCAATACATAACTTGGAGATTTATATTGACAATGTCTTTTGTGATCCAACTGAAGATGTTTCTTGTCCACGATCAATAACAGTGGCATATGTATCACAAGTCATTACACTCATTAATCATAATCTTATTGGAACTGCACAACTGGAGGTGAAGTTGATTATATGATTGCCAATATTTTATTGTATTTTTCTGCAAAATAACCAAGATTGATTATTTTTATAGTATTTTTTTTTTTTTACATATAGTGCTTTTATTCTTTTGCAGGCACTGAAAAATGGAAAAAGTTTAAACCTACCTTATTCTCAACAAGGTGTTAAGATTGTGAATTCAGGTCTTAACCTGATTTTAGAGATTCCTCGACTAAAAGTGGTTATTACATTTGGAATAACTGGCTTTAGCGTAACCCTTCCATTCCAGTACTTTGGCAAAAACACACAGGGCCATTGTGGTAAGACTGTTCCCTAAAGTGATCATATTTTTCAACTCTTACTTTGAGGTTGTAGTGCAATATTAATTTTTTTATTACTGCTGTCAGGAACATGCAACAATAACCAAGCTGATGACTGCATGTTACCTGGAGGTAAGCTGGTGGAAAGCTGTGCAGTGATGGCTGACTATTGGCCTGTTGAAGACCCTTACAAACCCAACTGCCCAACACCACCTGCACTACCTACCAGTGCACCTGAACCACCACCTACCTTAGCTCCATGCAAACCAGACTCCATGTGTGACCTGCTTAAAAGCAGGTAAACATTATCTGATCTATCCCAACACTGTATTCCTGTACTGTTAAGAGTTCACAATTTAAAAAAGAATACATTTATTTATTTATTTATTTATTTATTTATTTATTCATTTATTTTTTGTTAAACAGTGTCTTTGCAGAGTGCCATCCGTTTGTCTCTCCAGAAAATTTCTACAGAGGTTGTGTATTTGATAGCTGTCATGTTTCCAACCCAATAGTGGAATGCACAAGTTTACAGACTTATGCTGCAGCCTGTGCTCAGGCTGGAGTTTGCATTTACTGGAGGAACCACACCACACTGTGCAGTAAGAGATAACTCTATTGTCATACCTAGTACAGTAGTACAACGAAATTGGGAAGTAATCCCTCATCATTTTGTAAATGTTTTGGATTGTTTGGAATCACGAGTGACAACTTGTCAGCATGCATATAAAAACCAGACATAAACAAACACACAGCAATGAAGTTCTTTTCTTCATCATCAGCTGGTGAATGCCCATCAGGCAAAGTTTACAAGCCATGTGGTCCTGTAGAACAGCCAACCTGTGAAGACAAGTAAGTTTCTGCAAAACTATGCTAAAGCAGGCAATATAACCATAACAAAATGTGGCAATACATACATGTTTATTGTGGCAATAAGTGAAAGTGACACTGTGTATGACCCTAACTGAATGTAATTTAACTGTTGTTTCACTATAACTTACTTTACAGTCCCAGTGAACCACCTATGAACTACACTACTGAGGGCTGTTTCTGTCCTGATGGAATGAAACTCTTTAACCAGGAGTCTGGAATATGTGTTGAAAAATGTGGTGAGTATTTTTTTTATATTTTTAATTTACTACTACTGACCCCAAAAAGTTGATTCTGTCCATCTGGATGTAACGTTTTTAGTGGGAGAAGCATTTTGTCAGTCATCCAAGTGACTTCTTCAGTCTCAGTTTCCACAACCTTATAAACAGTACACGTGCGCAATGTCTGACCTCACAGCCCACTGAATGAAAAGTGGGCTGTGAGGTCAGTTCCTTGATCATTAATATGCAAATTGACATGACCATTGATCAACAACAACTGATCAAAAACCATTGATCAAAGTGACAAAACGTTTCTCCCACTGAAAATACATCCAGATGAACAGAGTCAACTTTGTGGGATTTCCTTACCTGGATGATTGAGCATTCATCAAGACATACTACTACTGACTTAACTATATGATATAGTTTTGCTGTGTTTTTTATTTTCCAACAGGATGTCTTGATCCTGAGGGCATTCCTCGTGAGGTGAGCAATTTTTTTCATTTTAATTCAACTCAATTTTATTTATACGGCACCAAATCACAACAACAACCACTTCAAGGCGCTTTATATTTGTAAGGTAGACCCTACAATAATACGTACAGAGAAAAACTTCATATGACCCCCTATGAGCAAGCACTGTGGCGACAGTGGGAAGGAAAAACTCCCTTTTAATAGGAAGAAACCTCCAGCAGAACTAAGCTCAGGGAGGGGCAGTCATCTGCTACGACCGGGTGTTGGTGAGAGAAGGAAGACAGGACAAAAGACATGCTGTGGAATGCAGTGGCCAGAATGGCTGGTGCATTTGTGGAAAAAGCAGACAAGGGAGAGACAGAACTGAATTTTTAACAAAAAAGCGAGCCATTTATTTTGGGCTGATGTCAAAAATGGAAGACAAGCCAAAACGTACTGAGACAAAACTAAACTAGAAATTAATCTGGGAGCAGCTAAATTACTATGATAACCAGAACATGAAATATGAAACTGAACAGGTACATGCGAAACATATACATGAAAAAACAAAACACGAGCATGAATATAAACCTGAGCAGTAGAAATAAAACTCTGTGACCAGACATGACTTGACGTGGCGACAACAGACACCCAAAAATGAACAGAGGAAGACAGAGGACTTAAATACACCGAAGGGTAATGAGGGAAGTGGAAACACCTGGGGAAACACAGCTGACACAAATGAACCTGACACCACAGGGGAAGCAAAACTGAACACACTGAACATGGAAACACAAGACTTTCAAAATAAAACAGGAAAACATGGAGAGATGTAGACATGACACCACAAGCACAAGGGAACTTACATAGACAAGAGCTGTGTCCCAATCCAGCGACCGCACGCTTCGTAGTACCCACACTTCGCGGACTACGTGGGGCAGGTACTATGAAGTGCGAGAAGGGCGGAAGGGCGGAAGTGAGAGGCTTGTGAAATGGGACGGTCTGGCCTTCGTCGCGCTGCTCAGGTTGCCTACCAACTATGCAACTAACCGCGAGAAATGCTTCATACAGCATTGTTTGATAGAAATGAAGGAGAAAAAATGTTTTTTTGTTTGTTTAATTTTTTTATGGGATCACTTTGACTTGTTGAGTATCTGAGGCTGAGACCACGGGACTGTAAAAACATGACTGTTGGGCTTCATTTCTGTACTGAACAGTCATTTTAAGATTAGTCAGTAAATAACAATTAGCTTATGTTGTTCATGAGACTAAAGTTATCTCACTTTGGTAATGTAAATATAATATGGCCAATATTATATTTATTATTAGATTATTATGATTTATTACAGCAGGAAACTTGAACTCTGTCAAATACTGAGCTTCAGTAAAGATTCAAGTTGCCTCACCTTAAATCTTCACTCAAAGACAAGTATCTTTTACAGTGTATATATAGATGTATGATATATAAGAGACAAATATTGTTATTTTATTATGTTGGCATTACTAAATTTGGCTTACATGCTTACATATATGTGTAAAAAGAAGATGTACGAGCTGTGATAACTGTTTCTGATAGAATGAAGAGTAGACTGATATATGAAATATTCCTTTATTGGGTGAGAAAATCATACCATGTCATAACTGCTTTAAGTCATACAGAATAGATATCAGAGCCTTAAACAGGCTGACTTCTACTAAATGGGTCAAACTGGGCAGAAAGTATACAAACACATAACATCCTTATAGAATATCATATAACACTATAGATCAACTTACCTCAGAATATATAAAGCATATAAACAATTACAGCAATATGATGCAACAAACACAGCAGTACTACTAATCCAAAATACTCAAAGCTTCATAGAACTTAAACAAACATTTATTTTTAGGTCCATTCTGCTGCTGATACATACTTTAGGTTTCTGAATATTAAACTTGTTGCTGCCTTTCATAGTGTTTAACTTGAAGTCCCTGAGTTCTTTCTCCCACACTGAAAACACTGGAATGATAAAATTATTTGAACATTACCTAATAAGACTGATTCAGGACAGACAATTAGTTATGTTAAACTTTCCTAGCAGTCCTTCACAAACAGGGAACAGTCTGTCTATTCTCTCCATCTGTCAGCTGCTGCTGGCTCTTCCTCCTGAGTTTGTCCTGGCGGATCATCAGGGGTGCAAAGCCTCACAGATGATGTGCAGCAGTGGGTCCCTGAGTCTGTCCTCACTCTGGACACTTGCATTTGCCACACATGGAAATCAAATGTGTGATAAGCTGCAGGATTCAAACGCAAGTGTAACTTATAAATACATGTTTATACTTTTATTACACAATCAGAGAGAAAGAAAAAGAGAGATAGTGCAAGACAGACAGACAGGTGACAGTCTCAGGTGTATACACTGCTACAAAACAGCACAAGAGAAGGAGGATTTAGTGTTTGTGTTATTACAGGTGCTAAACAAGAAGAGTTCCCAGATGGTACAGTGGACACATGTGTGACTCCTGTGATTAAAGCATCTTTCTTTCAGCTTAACGAGTGAACCGTCAGCTCGTTCAAACACACGTTAAAGTCCGTTTGGCTCGACACCACCGAACAGAGGCAGCAATATAACATAGCTAACATTAACAGTGCAGTGAATCCTGATTGTGCCGTGATATTCAGGACTGCAAACCGAGCAGCATTCACTGACTTTCAGCTTGTTGTGTTTGTGGATATATGACTGACTTTAATTATCTATAAAATCATCACATTCTCTGTAAGATTAAGGTCGACTATTGAACGGTGTATATTTTAAAGTAAAGGCTTTAAAACCAAGTTGACACTGAAAGTACAAACATCACTAATGTCGCATAACTTTGCCGACATGTGTCCAACAGTAATGTTTTAATGTTCTTCATTATTAAACATTCGCAAATAAATAAATAACATAATATTCCGTACTTACTTTTGAAAGTTTACTCTTCAGCCTCTCCGCTTCAGCCATCCGCCATTTTTTTCTGAAAAAAAAATCCACTCCCACTACCGCGCTATGAATTGATATGTGGGGCCACGAAGTCTACTTCGGACCCAGCCTTTAAATTTGGGGAAATGAAGGGCGCATTTGTTGACCACATTTGGAGTACACTTTGAATTGGGACACCCTTCGTCGCGTCGCTGGTTTGGGACACAGCTAAGGAGATCACACATGACAAACAGGAAAAGACTCATGAACACGGTGACATTGATGAAACATAAACTAGAATAACACTCAACTAATCCATAACTAAATAATAACACAAGAACTTTGCATTAATCCAATCCAACCTAAGAAAATCGAAAATACCAAAACAAACTCAAAACGCCAGGCCACAGACCTAGCCCCTGACAGTGATCGAGAGCCAGAGATTAATAACTTCAATGCAGAGAGGTCTATAGACACATAGTGAGTGAGAAAGGTGACTAAATAAGAAATACTTAGTGCATCATGGGAATCCCACAGCAGCCTACGCCTATTGCAGCTTAACTAAGGGAGGAATCAGGGTCATCTGATCAAGTGCTAACTATATGCTTTAGCAAAAAGGAAAGTTTTAAACCAAATCTCAAAAATAGAGATAGTGTCTGTTTCCCGAATCCAGCCTGGAAGCTGGTTCCACAGAAGAGGGGCCTGAAAACTGAAGGCTCTGCCTCCCATTCTATTTTTAAATACTCTAGGAACAACAAGTAAGCCTGCAGTGCGACAGCGAAGTGCTCTAATGGGGTGATAAACTTTAAATCTCTATTGTTTACTTATAAGAGACAAATAATTCAATGTTGTGGTTTATTCTTTCAGTTCAATGAAAGATTTGAGTACAAATGCCAGGACTGCATCTGTGAAGAATCCACCAAGACTGTGTCTTGCAAGCCTAAGGTCTGCCCACCACCAGCCACTACAAACTGCTCTGCTCCTGGGTTTGTCCTCGTTAACCAGACCAGTCCGTCAGACCCCTGCTGTTCTACCTATGTTTGCCGTAAGACATGTAGTATCAAAGCACATTTCATTTGTCCAGATTGTTGTTTGACTGTGGTAGTTTCTCACTGTGCCATAATCTCTGCAGAATGTCAAGCTAACACCTGCCCAGTCACCAATATGAACTGTCCAGCCGGATACAAGCCAGTTGTCAGTGTTCCTGTTGGAAAATGCTGTCCAGAACATACATGTGGTAAGATTATATATATATATATATATATATATATATATATATGTATATATATATATATATATGTATATGAACATATAAAACACTTTCGTGCAAGTCACCTCGTCTTTGTCTGACTCTTTCCTAGAACCTAAAAGAGTTTGTGTTCACAGAGAAACTGAATACCAGGTAAATAAGAAGCAGATGATTTGTCATTTTCTTACCTTTTTTTTTTATCTTTAAGGATGCACATATTTATGTATTGCTTTTTGTCTTTATTTGCCAGCCTGGTTCTTCAGTTCCTGTGATTGCATGTCAGGATTGTACCTGTTCCAATGAGATTGACCCAAAATCTGGTCTATTAAAAATAATTTGTGTGTTTCAACAATGTAAAGAAAGCTGTGAACTGGTAAGAGACAATAAAGGAGTCATCTTCACTTACACCATACACCCCGGTTTGTTTTACTTTGGTGGCTTTAGTGTGTCACTTGCTAGATTGGCCTTCACAAGCTAAACGTGCCATCTCTCTCGGTGTCTCACAGGGATATGAATATGTGGAAAGTGATTCAGATGAATGCTGCGGGAAGTGTGTACAGACACACTGTGTTGTCAACATTAATGGAACCAAACAACTTTTGACTGTAAGATGGTTGTAACTTCATGTGTTAATTCACCTAAGCCAAACAACCAATATGCGTTGATGTGTTATGTATTTAAATAAATATTCTTAAGTTTGTGTGGATTTTTGTATACATCTATCTCACTGCCTTCTAGCAAGGAGAAACCTGGTCACCACCGGGGAATAAATGTGAACATTACACCTGTGTCAAGAATGGTGAGACTTTAACAGCAAGCCATTCACAGACTGTCTGCCCACCCTTCCAAGAGAGCAACTGCCAACCTGTAAGTATGCTTTTAAAAATTAATCTTGATTGATTGACTGTATCTGTCTGAAATGAAATGAAAAGAATTTTGTTAACGTTGTATATTTCCCTTGTTAGGACACAATTCAAACTGCAGCAAACGGCTGTTGCAAAATTTGTGAGTATAACATTTTGATATATAACAATTTAATCAGGGGCAGCATGGTGGCGTGGTGGGTAACATTATTGCCTCACAGCAGGAAGGGACTTCTTTTGAATCCAGCATCCAGCCCGGGTCTTTCTGTGTGGAGTTTGCATGTTCTCCTCATGTCTGCATGGGTTTTCCCTAAATGTCCAAAGACATTTAGTTAGTGGAGTTAGGTTAACTGGTGATTCTAAATTCCCCATAGGTGTGAATTTAGGTGTGAGTGGTTGTCTGTCTGTGTTAGCCCTATGACAGAGTGTTGACCTATCCAGGATGTACCTGCCTTTCAGCCTACAACAGCTGGATAAGCGGAACAGAATGGATAAATGAATTTACATTAAATAGAAATAAAAGAAACTAACTCAACATCTTTTTTTGTAAAAGGTGTGGAGAAGGAGAAGGGATGCAAGTTAATGTCCATGAAAACCCATATTACAGTCAACGGTTGTCAGTCTGCCCAGGAGGTAGATATGCCATATTGTGAAGGATCCTGCAACACTTACACCATGTAAGGATACCTTTACTATTATCTCATATTTCCCTGGAAAGTTACAAAAGGGTTACTTTACACTTTGAGTATATTAAGAAACCTGCCCCCTGCTTTCTTTAGGTACTCTGAAGCAGCAGCAGCTATGGAGCATTCCTGCTCATGCTGTAAGGAGATAAACTTCAGCAATCGCACTGCTGACTTGGTCTGCTTGAATGGAGACACGGTCCCCTACACATACATGTATGTGGAGCAGTGTGGTTGTACCAGTACAGACTGCATTAGAGCTGCTCGACATCATGTTCGCAGGAAGAGAAGCTTCACACTGCTGTGATGAAACAGTCCATCTCTTTACAGATGTGACATACAATTGTTTCTTCCCATATTGTCTTAAAAATCATTACATATCTTACAAAGTAATTGCTCTTGTGGCTTAAGTATTTATCTACTGATAAAAATAAAAAAATTGCAACTCAGTTAATGTCTCATTTCTTCCATTTTTTTTCTGTTAAAACAAAATCTAAACATTTAATTTGTTTTTACATCACACAAAACCTAAATAAACTTTCACAATGACATTAAATTAAAAGCGTTTTTTTTTTCTTTGTTTGTTTGTTTTAAAATATACAATAAAGTTGGCATGTCACGGTGCGGGGAAAGTAGAACCCAAAAGCAGGACTCTTAGAATGAAGACAGTGCCTTTATTTACAGTGAAATGACAACATTATGCAGGTTAATTTCCGGTGCATGCTCCAGGTGAGCCAAACCAAACCAGCAAATATACTCAAGTCCATAAACACTCATGAAGCCTTGGTTCCCAGACTCAGGCCCATGACATGGCAAGGTGAAATTTAGAAATAAAAAGACCAGGAGAATCTGCATCTTGTTCTTGGTGAAGCAGTAGTAATAAGTAAAAATAGGAAAGGAGTGGAGATGTGCTTCTGGACTGTAGGTATTGGATAAATAGATACATTATATGTATTTTCTTAAAATCACTAAAAACATGGAGTATTTGTGTCATGTTTCATTGTGTGGCTGGCAGGAACCCAAACGCAGAACTCAAACGCGGGGAGGGATGAACTCAAAACAGCAGCTTTATTGCTTGAAAAACACATAGGTACTAAACTAAACATAAGGAACCATAAACAAGAAACTCAAATCAAAAACCATAGACACAAGGGAGCTACACTGGGAACACAGGGACCTAAGAGCGCGGAGGAAACACGCAGTGTGAGGGGACGACGCAACAACGAACGGAGGTGAGCACAGACAATAAATACACAAGGCGAACAGGGAACAGCTGGGAGATACAGCTGAGGGCAATTGCACACATGACAAAACGGGGAGGACACAGAGACAGACTGGAGGGTGAGAGAGAGAGGGCGAGTGAGAGAGAGGGAGAGAGAGAGCACAGAGGGGCACGAGAGGAAGCACAGACATGACGGGATGAGGGAAACACGGAACGTAAGGAGTGGACACAAGGCACAAGAACTCACGTAACTGTATAAACTTAAACACACAGAGGAAGACACAGGGGTCAGCTATACAGAGGGAAATTATTAAACCATCAGGGAATTAAACTGGGACCACAAGAAACCCCGTAGAAATAAACTATAGACTAACAAAGAGAACTTAATACAAAATTCACAACACAAAATGACAAAAATCACAGGAACTTAAAACACCAGGTCAGAAAACCCAGAACCCTGACAATGTGCGTATTTGCTGTTACGGTATTAGTAAGTATAAGAATGAAACATAAAATAATTCAGTAATAATGCTTCTCATCTGCTTTGATGTGAGTGAAGATTGTTGGCCACATTTTCGACCCATCATTAATCTGGGAAAACACATTTGGGGCCATCATGGAAACTGAGGACAAAAGTAGCCAGGTGGGTAACCCAGGTGGGCCCCAACTATCAGACCCGCTTCTACCCATCTGGGCTCCACACATATTTTTTGGCTGGGCCTGATTTGGTCCCCATCTGGGTCCCATCATTAATCCATCTGGACAAACCCATTTAGGGCCACCATGGAAACTGAGGACAAAACTAGCTGGGTCCCAGGTGGGTATCCCAAGTGGGGCCCAAATATCAGACCTGCTTCTACAAATCTGGGCCCCACACATATTTTTTGCCTGTGCCTGATTACAGGCCCATCCGGGGAAACACACTTTGGGCCACCATGGAAACTGAGGACAAAATTAGCTGGACCCCAGTTGGGTTTCCCAAGTAGGCCCCAAATATTAGCCCTGCTACTCCCTATTTGGGCCCCACATATGTGTGTTCACTGGGATAGATGCGATTGAGTTACAGATTGTTAAGCTTCAGTGATATAGTTGGTGTTTAATTCAAAGCAATTATACAGCATGAAAAAAGACACCAGAATGATGAGAGAGCCAGATTTTCCATTACTTTGAATTCTGCTTAGCTGCTTGTACATAATCCACACCCTCTGCTGGGTATGCAAGAACACAGCACATATAACTATCAGATGCTATCAGATTGTTTTTCCTTCCATAAGTCTGTTTTCTTTGCTGCTTCTCCAACCGGGCTCATGTTGGAGCTGGGAACCAAGCCAAAACTAAGGCTGTATCCCAATTCGGGGTCTGCAGCCTTAACGGTCCTCAAGGGCCGCATACTCAAAGACCGCTAAGGCCGGAAGTGCGAGGCTTGTAGGCTTGTGAAATGGGAGGTCTAGCCTCCGTCGCGCTGCCCAGGTTACCTAGCAACCATGATACTAACAGCTGGAAACGTTTCATACAGCTTTGTTTGACAGAAATGAAGGAGAACATATTTTGTTCATTTGTTTCTACATGAGCTTTGTGTGATTTGATATGTATCTGAGGCTGAGACCACAGGACTGTAAAACATGATAGTTGGGCTTCATTTCTGTACTGAACAGTCATTTTTAGATTAGCTAGTAAATAACAATTAGCTAATGTTGTTCATGAGACTAAAGTCATCTCACTTTGGTAATGTAAATATAATATGGCCAATATTATAGTTATTATATTAATCATTATTGGTTATTACAGCAGTGAGTTTGAACTGTGTCAAATACTGAGCTTCAGTAAAGATTCAAGTTGCAGTTATTTATGTTTCCTATCACCTTAAATCTTCACTCAAAGACAAGTATCTCTGACAGTGTATATATAGATGTATCATAAAAGACAAATATTGTTCTTTTAATATGTTGGCATTACTAAATTTGGCTCAATGCTTACATATGTGTAAGAAAATGTACGAGCTGTGATAACTTTCTGATAAAATGAAGAGTAGACCGATATATGAAATATTCCTTTATTGGGTGAGAAAATCAGACCATGTCATAACTGCTTTAAGTCATACAGAATAGATATCAGAGCCTTAAACAGGCTGACTTCTGCTAAATGGGTCAAACTGGGCAGAAAGTATACAAACACATAACATCCTTATAGAATATGATGTAACACTATAGATCAACTTACCTCAGAATATATAAAGCATATAAACAATTACAGCAATATGATGCAACAAACACAGCAGTGCTACTAATCCAAAATACTCAAAGCTTCATAGAACTGAAACAAACATTTATTTTTAGGTCCATTCTGCTGCTGATACATACTTTAGGTTTCTGAATATTAAACTTGTTACCGCCTTTCATAGTGTTTAACTTGAAGGCCCTGAGTACTTTCTCCCACACTGAAAACACTGGAATGATAAAATTATTTGAACATTACCTAATAAGACTGATTCAGGACAGACAATTAGTTATTTTAAACCTTTCTAGCAGTCCTTCACAAACAGGGAACAGTCTGTCTATTCTCTCCATCTGTCAGCTGCTGCTGGCTCTTCCTCCTGAGTTTGTCCTGGTGGATCATCAGGGGTGCAAAGCCTCACAGATGATGTGCAGCAGTGGGTCCCTCAGTCTGTCCTCACTCTGGACACTTGCAGTCATCACACATGGAAATCAAATGTGTGATAAGCTGCAGGATTCAAACACAAGTGTAACTTATAAATACATGTTCATACATTTATTACACAATCAGAGAGAAAGAAAAAGAGAGAGTGCAGGACAGACAGGCAGGTGACAGTCTCAGGTGTATACACTGCTACAAAACAGCACAAGAGGAGGAGGATTTAGTGTTTGCGTTATTACGAGTGCTAAACAAGAAGAGTTCCCAGATGGTACAGTGGACACATGTGTGACTCCTGTGATTAAAGCATCTTTCTTTCAGCTTAACAAGTGTTATGAAGGAAGGACGTCTCAGGGTTTAAGTAATCAGCATCATGGGCTCATCTGATTAGAATGAGAATAAGCAGTCCTCTAATCATTCACAGGGTTCTCCTTTTATTCTCAAATCAATAAAGCAAAGAAGGAAAGACACACATGGACTGCCAATGCTGAAAGAAAACAGATTTAGATTACTCATTACCTTAAACAATACATAAAATCAAAAACCCAAACAGAACCTCACCTCTGCTGCCGCCCGTGTGGGAGTGAAGAAAGAGTGAGCTAAAAGTGAATGCAGTCCTTATATAACGTGTGACAGGTGAGTGCAATTAAGGACAAGCACCACACCCAATCAAAGGTGAGAGAACTAAACAAGGTGCATCTGGTGAAGTGAGTGGGTGTGCTGGGGTGTGCTAAAAGGTGGGTCTTTACAACAACGAGTGAACCGTCAACTCATTCAAACACACGTTAAAGTCCGTTTGGCTCGACACCACCGAACAGAGGCAGCAATATAACATAGCTAACATTAACAGTGCAGTGAATCCTGCTTGTGCCGTGATATTCAGGACTGCAAACCGAGCAGCATCACTGACTTTCAGCTTGTCAGCTTGATATATGACTGACTTTAATTATCCATAAAATCATCACATTCTCTGTAAGATTAAGGTCGACTATTGAACGGTGTATATTTTAAAGTAAAGGCTTTAAAACCAAGTAAACACTGAAAGTACTAACATCACTAATATCGTATAACTTTGCCGACATGTGTCCAACAGTAATGTTTTAATGTTCTTCATTATTAAACATTCGCAAATAAATAAATGACATAAATAAATGACTGCTTGAATGGAGACATGGTCCCCTACACATACATGTATGTGGAGCAGTGTGGTTGTACCAAGACGGACTGCAGCAGCGCTGGACATCATGTTCGCAGGAAGAGAAGCTTCACACTGCTGTGATGAAACAGTCCGTCTCCATTTTCACAGATGTGACATACAATTGTTTCTTCTCATATTTTCTTAAAAATCATTATATATCTTACAAAGTAATTGCTGTTGTATCTTTTATCTACTGAACAAAATTAAAAATTGCAACTCAGTTCATGTCTCATCTCTTCCATTTTCTTTGTACTGCTAAAACAAAATCTAAACATTTAATTTGTGTTTACATCACACAAACCGTAAATATACATTCTTGTTCTTCACAATGAGATTAAAGTATAGTCAGCGGGGGTTTTTTAAAATATACAATAAAGTTGGCAAGGTGAAATTTAGAAATAAAAGACCAGGAGAATCTGCATTTTGACTGTTCTTGGTGAAGCAGTAATAAGTAAAAATAGGAAAGAGTGGAGACGTGCTTCTGGACTGTAGATATAGATACAGTATATGAACACGGTTTCATTAAAATCACTAAAAACGTGGAGTATTTGAAAAGTGGTAGGGGTGAAACAATAAGCTGTTACAGTATTAGTAAGTATAAGAATGAAACAAAAAAGAATTCAGTAATAATGATGTTCATCTGCTTGGATGTGAGTGAAGATTGTTGGCCACATACATGTGATTGAGTTACAGATTATCAAGCCTCAGTGATACAGTTGGTGTTTATTTCAAAGCAATTATAAAGCATGAAAAAGACGTTAGAATGATGAGAGAGCCAGAGTTTTCATTACTTTGAATTCTGCTTTGACAAGATACCAAAGACATACCTTACCTTGCTAAATTACCACAGCCAGTCCACTTATGTAGTTGGAAACATGAATGCTTTTTGTTTTCAGACTTAAAAAAAAGTATTCCACATTTATATCCAATTTTTTTCTGAATCCAGACACAATATTTTTAACTTCTTATATTTATTGGCTTCACTGCATGCAGATGAGTGAATAAACTGTAGACTAGTTACAATGATTTAATAGGAAGTAAACATAAAAAAGTTAAGTGAAGAAGCATTTTAAGATTTGTGCTTTAATTTGCAAATCAATCAAATATAGCAACACACCTCTGCAATGCAAATTAGTATCACTTTTACAATCAGAGTACCTTAATAATCCATAAAGAAATTATGTGAAAAATAATGATGAATACTTAAGAAAAACTGAAGTCCCGAATAGTTAAACCTATGTTTAGTGTCTGTTTGGGAGCTTCAGGGTTTGTTTGTTTTGTCTTTTTGTTTTGTTT
The DNA here is from genome assembly GCF_001858045.2 of Oreochromis niloticus. Classification (NCBI taxonomy): domain Eukaryota; kingdom Metazoa; phylum Chordata; class Actinopteri; order Cichliformes; family Cichlidae; genus Oreochromis; species Oreochromis niloticus. The sequence goes on from NC_031985.2 coordinate 4,085,165, forward strand.
TGCTTAGTTTTTCTTTAGAATACACTTAAGCAATTACAAAGAATTTATAGCTTTTTCTTTTCATATATTAGGATCCATAGTATCCATAGCATAGTAGACCAGCGTATTTAGCTGCTTGTACATAATGCACACCCTCTGCTGGGTATGCATGAACATGGCACAAATAACTGTCAGATGCTATCAGATTTTTTGTCCTTCCATCAGTCTGTTTTCTTTGCTGCTTGTCCAACCAGGCTCATACTGAAGCTGGAAACCACTCCCAGCCAAAACTGGGTAAAAGCTGGGGGTACCCCAGTCCATAACCAGTCTAAAACACAGAAACAGACAAGTATACACTCACTTTCACACCTACAGTCAGTTTAGCATCACCGGGTAATCCCATACACATGCCTTTGTACTCTGGGTGGAAAATAGAGTGATGTGAGCCCATTTTAAGACTCACCTTTATTGTCATTCAGCTATTTGACATGATAACCAGATACGTGGGTCTCAGTATATGCAGTATGTTTCTAAACACAAGGCAGAATAAATAACTAAATGAAAAACTAAAATAAATACACAAATACACTAAGTACTGAAATATTCTAATAATAAATAGTATTAACACACATACACCTACACACACACACATATACAAAGAAACCTGTGTTTAAATGGAGCACTCAGTTAAGTAACTGTTTTGGGGACTTTTGTAGGCTCTAGCTGCTTTGGATGCTCATGTAACCTGTTTCTCATCCAAGCACACTAAGCATGTATCGTATTTGCTAAAATCTGTTTACTCAGTACTTCATCTGGGGTTCTTGAGTACAAACTGAAAATACCAAGGTAATTTGAATGTTGTCAAACAGATACTCAGGTGTGAGCTCCTCCAAGGGCAAACATGAGCTGGCAGTAAGAACAAGGAGGGAAGATCAAGTTCTCAGAAGCAGCACGCACTGTGTTTATTCAGGGAGGACAAATGATTACACTGGAGCAGTTGTGGTCACTAGGACAGTTGCACACTTAATCCACAAAGATATATTATTATTTAAGTACCAGCAACTTTTATGGTCTTCTAAAACCTACTGTCTGGGACTTTCAACTGTCACTAAGGCAGTAGTGTGTCAGATTGCAGCACAGGCTTTAAATTAGAAACATAGCAGTAATGTGATAAAAATCTATGCAAGATACTGTAAAATGTACTCCTAAATGTTCCCCCAGTAGAGTTTCATACTCCATACTTCAATAACAATAAATCAGTACTAAAGCAAAAGGGAACCTGGTGAAATGCAAAATGCAAGTTTTTAATGATTTTGTAATTTAGAGAAATGTCATTCTTAAATCGCGGATGTGAAAAAGTAACCGCCTCTTTTTATCGGTATGTTATCACTGTATAATTTTAAACTTATTTGGCTTTAATTTAAGCCATCACTGGGTCATAAAAACTATGTGTATAGAGTCACCAGTCAAATCTAATTAAAACAACTTTACTGACTTTGTGACTTAATATGGTTTTAATTATTTATTTATTTTTAATTTATTTATTTATTTGGCCTTCCACCATCTTTTCTGTTACACAAATCTCCCAACTATTTAAAGCCAGATTTCTAACAGTACCATGTCTTCGTATTGTAACATCTCTGGTCCAGTTCAGTGAAATAAATTAGTATAGATGGGGCCTGGTGCGCAAGACTGGCTACAGCTGCACCTGGCAATCAAAGCAGCCTTGCCTCTAACTTTAAGCTTGAACAGTATCCAAATCAATGAATTCACCCATCATATAGTTGTTACTGTTCAGAAGCTGTAGAAATGCATTTTAATTGTTAATGTGGGCATTTCACCATAGGAGTCTGTGGGATTTAGTTTCTTCACTTTCGAGTCAACGTCAAACAGCCTTCCACACTTTCATGTGGACGTTTCTGCTTGACTAAATTTTTTTAATTAAAGCCAGCTGATCTGTTTGCTTTGAGTCAGACCAAGAGTTTCTGTTTTCATTAAAACATGGAAAGACAACGATGCATGTGCACACACACACACACACACACACACACACACACACACAAAAACATTGTCTACTTTGACATATTTTTGGGAAAGCTTTTGTTGACACAATTAACATTTGCTCTGGTAAAACAAGCAGTTCAATGTACCAGACCTTAAAAAAATAGGTACACGGGCAAGAGATTATGAATTTTGAATGTGAGTCTATGATCTTGATATAATATTTATTATTTAAACTGATTTACCAAAATCCAGACAAACTTAGTGTCAATTAAAAAAAATTACACCTCGAATAACCGCAGTTTCAGAAAATGTAGGCAATTTCCCTCTTAAATTAGTATAAAGTGCTTTGATACAGGTTTGGGCTGGATATTTGTCTTGGTTTATGCTTTTCAAGTCACATAAAACATTTAGTGTCATAAATAAATACTCTTAATCCGAAAATGAAAAGGTTACATGTAGGGATTTGGCAGGTGGGGGAACCCAAAGATGAGTGTATTGTGAGCTGTGGTCAGCTGACCTGTGACGCTGCTCTTTGTGGATTTAGCCAACTGAATTCAACATGACATAAGCAGATGTCTCATCCCTACATGGTATAAAGCTAGTATTAAAATGTCAAATTTGGCAAGTAAATCTTATCAGCATCATCCTCTTAAATATATGTCTGCTACCCTTAATGCAACCATGTACACACCACATCCTTTCTATAATACAATTATTATTATACCACAGTTTGTTTTGCAGGAAGTTTCACAAAAACAAAACTCACAAACAGCTCCAATATTTGATTAAAAAATTCATTAAGGCTTTAAGTAAGCAAAATTTCTGTCCAGTTTATCAAATGTCACATTAAGTGCAGTTACTTTTGACAAAAAAACCAAAACCCTCATCCTCCTGTTTTGTCCTGTCTTTCTTACATCTTACTCTGACAGTGTCATGCCTTATTGTTATTTTTCTCTCTCTACACAATAGAGGCACATCAGCTACATTTACTTATCAAAATGTTAAATGTTAAAAGTTTATGTTTGGTGAAATCTGCTGAGCTGATTGAAAAGATTAAAATGTTAGTCTGATTATGTTTGCCCTATCTTGTAAAGCTATCTATTGTAAGCACAACTTTGGCATCTACAACATAAATGCACCACAGGGATTACAAGTAAAAATTATGTGTTGGAGGTGTAAGTGGGCTTTGGCATGCCATTATTTTCCTATTGCTGAGTAAGTATCTCCATGCTGTCAACATTGTTGTGTATAGCCTGCCTATCAGGTTTAATTCTCACTCGTAATTCAATCAATGACAAACACACAAGTCTTTTATGGTCCTGTAATCACAGGAGGTTGTTGTTGCTAGCACCAGCTGTGGAAAAGTGCAGGAGGAGGGACAGCAGTCTCAACAACAGAGTGAGCAAGAGATAGGAGGGTGAAATTAACATGGTTAGAACCAACATTATTAGGAAGAACGAGATTTAAGGATACAGGTAAAATGAATGGCTATTTTGACCATGAGCCACTCTTAATAGCTAAAGTGTAGCTTTTAATTGTCACATGCTGCAGTGCTGCAACTGTACCAACCTGATGAAATTTTTTTAAAAAGGAAATTATAACATAATGTGTATGCATGATAAATACATTTTTAAGAATAATGATGGTCTGTCTCTCTTCCATTGTTTATTGCCTTTTTCTCACCATCTCTCAAGCAACACACTACTTTCTGCAGTATAATACTGTTCAACTGATGCTCACAAGGGTATGGTACTGTAGTCTGTTCCAACACTGCTTTCATGCAGACAGAGGGGGTTGTAAGTAATCCAGAAAAGTTGGAACACTTCTATGAATTAGTGTCACGAGCTTTCAAGGCTTGATCAACCTCCATTGCTGCAGCTTTAACAGCTTTAAATTGTTAACACATTTTGTGTTCCCTGAAAAAGGTATGTTTGTATAATTCTGAAAATTTACATTATACTAAACTTGCATTTAGTGTCAAGCTACCAGTATGTAATTAAACTTGATGGTGATGAGAGGAAATGCAGAAACTTTGAAATCACAGTTTAAATTCTTGCTAAATTGTTGCAGTTTTTTTGTTTTGTTTTTGTTTTGTTTTTTTTAGCAAGAGAAGCCTACAGAGAGTCTACGATGCATGCTTTATCATCGAGGTAAGTAAATCGCGAAAGGTTGATTCTGTTCATCTGGACGTAATGTTTTCAGCGGGATAAATGTTTCGTCACTCATCCCAGTGACTTCTTCAGTCTCAGCTGACTCCAGGCTTCCCCAACCTTATAAACAGTACATTTGCACAATGACTGAAACTAGCCCACTGAATGAACAATGGGCTGGGAGGTCAGTTCCTAAATCAGTAATATGCAAAATGTCATGACCATTGAACAACAATCACTTGTTGGTAAACAGCATTTACCAACAATCACTGATCAAAATCCATTGATCAAAGACCATCGATCAATGAGTACCATTCCCAGAGAGTTGGAAAAGGGCTGCAATCACAGTATTGTAAGATTGTGAAAGATGTACCCTTTGGCACCCTCCTCAATTCAGAGATGGTCTTTCTCTTTTAACGTAACTAGCCTCCTTGACTCTCTGCTCAAACCAGCGTTCCTCCCTGTCCAGGATGTGTATATCCTCATCATTGAAAGAGTGTCCACTGGCCTGTAGGTGTAAATAGACTGCGGAGACCTGGCCTGACAAGTTAGCTCTTCTGTCTTGTGCCATCCAGACGTTGTTTGGTTTCCTAAATCCTCCTGGCACTTAACAGCGTACACTTAATTACACTTTTTATGTCAGGGTACCAGATCCTTGGGGTGCACTAATAGTCTCTAATTTATATGGTAGTTTCATTTTAACAGAGACAGAACATCAACCAAAAATCCAGAAAAAACGCAGATTAATTGCGCCATAATACCTCTTACCACTGATTTTTAGTCCAGTTCTGTGTAATTTGGTATTTTTCAGACGTTCTGTTTCCATTCGTGAAGAATGGAAACAGCGGTTGTGATACTGTTCATATGATGTAGTGTTTATGGGCCTGCCGCTTCTTGTTTTGTTCTCCGCTTGTCAAATTTCCCAAATTTTTTTTAAACCGGACACACAAGATTACCAAGTTTTCAGCTAACACATCTTTAGGAATTGACATGTTTACGCAAAAATACAAATTTATACCTATCACACTGATATTTTTGGAATTTAAATAGATATATAAAAATAAAATAATTAAAAAAATATATAAAAATAATAATAACATAACCATATAACAATTATAATTAATATATTACTGCTGTAATAATTTTATAATTAATTGTTGATTTATGTATTTTCCTAGTTTATAGCTTAGCTTGGTAAATGTGTTGAAAGTCAATTGTTGGGTTGGTGGTTTGATCCCAATTCTGCTGAAGTTGCTCCTGACAACCATCAACTTGCTTAACTCCTTCATCACAGGTATGTGCATATGTGAATGACAGGCATAGTGTAACAAAACAGTAAAAAAGACTTCCATCTTAGATAAGTAAATATATTAATTTAAATGTCATAACAATAATCCAAGCAAAAGCAACCAAGAGTTTCAGTATTGTCATTATTATTATTCTTTATACATGATTTATATATTTTTTAATAGTCTAGTTTTAAACATGTTTTAACTATTCCACAAATGAACACCTCTAACAGAAACACATTTTTGCTTTATGTTAGTTCTTAACTTTTTAGATATATATATATATATATATATATATATATATATATATATATATATATTTATATATATATATATATATATATGTATGTATGTATATCTTCCCCTTAAGTCATATTGACTCTTTCTGGCTTCAAACAGCTTCGAACAGAGTACTGCGGCAAAGGATTATATTTTGTGCTATGTACATTATCTGTGCCATTTTATATTCAACTAGATCATAAAATTTCAGTTTAGGTTGACATTGCAGTTAGAGGATGATGATAATCAAGGAAACTGTAATTGTACTGTAATTCTTTATTATCAGGATGCCCTAAAACTCCCTGAAAAGCCTTCAGTTAATCCAAAATGCTGCAGCAAGAGTACTGACAGGGACTAGAAAGAGAGAGCATATTTCTCCTGTTTTGGCTTCCCTTCATTGGCTTCCTGTTAAATGCAGAATTGAATTCAAAATCCTGCTCCTCACATACAAGGTCTTAAATAATCAGGCCCCATCTTATCTTAATGACCTTGTAGTACCATATCACCCTATTAGAGCACTTCGCTCTCGCACTGCAGGCTTACTTGTTGTTCCTAGAGTGTTTAAAAGTAGAATGGGAAGGAGAGCCTTCAGTTTTCAGGCCCCTCTTCTGTGGAACCAGCTTCCAGTTTGGATTCGGGAGACAGACACTATCTCTACTTTTAAGATTAGGCTTAAAACTTTCCTTTTTGCTAAAGCATATAGTTAGGGCTGGATCAGGTGACCCTGAATCCTCCCTTAGTTGTGCTGCAATAGACGTAGGCTGCCGGGGCATTCCCATGATGCATTGAGTTTTTCCTTTCCAGTCACCTTTCTCACTCACTATGTGTTAATAGACCTCTCTGCATTGAATTATACCTCTTATTAATCTCTGTCTCTCTTCCACAGCATGTCTTTATCCTGTTTTCCTTCTCTCACCCCAACCGGTCACAGCAGATGGCCCCGCCCCTCTCTGAGCCTGGTTCTGCCGGAGGTTTCTTCCTGTTAAAAAGGAGTTTTTCCTTCCCACTGTCACCAAAGTGCTTGGTCATAGGGGGTCATATGATTGTTGGGTTTTTCTCCGTATCTATTATTGTACGATCTACTCTGCAATATAAAGCGCCTTGAGGCGACTATTGTTGTGATTTGGCGCTATATAAATAAAATTGAAATGAATTGAAACAGTGTTGCGTCCACATCCTGTGCTTGTGGGTAGCAGTAAGTTAAATTGTTTCAAGATATTCTGATATTTGATCACTTTGATTTATTATATTTATTATGGCAGTTATTACTGTGGAATTTATATAATTTATCCATCCATTAGCCTTCTTAACTATTAAATATGGTGTCACAGGAGAAGCCTAGCCATCTTCTGTCATGGGGCATGAGGCAGAGTACACCCTGGACAGACTGCCAGTCTGTTACAGGGCTGATATACTAGAGTTGCATTCAGTTAAGTGGGACACTTTTTAAAAAGAAATTCACTTGTCATTTAAATTTTCTATGTACAAAGTGCATAGATCTGATTGGAAATCATACTCGTGAAAGGCATCCAATGGTAAAAAAACAAAACTTGAAGTATGTTTTCCACATCATGGCAAAACAATTAAACTTTTCAAACAGGGTGGGAGAAAAAAAATAACCCATCTCAGTTTAAAAGGCCACTGCCCACTATCTCACTATCATTCTTCAGTGACAGCGAGTCCACAGTCACAACTATTTAATTCTTCAACCTCAGCAAGGATTTGGTTACTCTGAATGATCAGAGGTAAAGAGCAAAAAACAAAAATACAATACCAAGTAAAGCAGCAATTCTTTATGTCCCCAAAATGAACAGATAAAGCCAAATTTCCTGTTTTTATTCTCCCTATTTTTTTTTGTTTATTTCTTTTTCTTTTTACAGTGTCGAAATGCCATACTACCAGGCCAGGATACAACTGGAAAAAAAAGACTTTTACATCATGCTCCAAACAAAAGTTGGCATCACTGTCATGTGGTACAACAATCCAGTCATGGTAATAATTCAGACTTCTTTTTTTCTACACTGTTGACATTTACAGTAAATCAAGACATGAGATTAAAACAGTTTTTTTTTCTGAAGAAGAAGAAAAAAGAACAAGAAGTAACAACACTTTTTTTGACCTTTGATTAATCAGTGGTCCAGTCATCCCATTGTTTAAAAAACAACAATAAACTAGAAAAATTTGCATTTCCTGCGAAAATGCAGTGTGGATGCTGTAATGCTGAAGCTGTCTGCTGAAACTAGCAGAAAAAGCTGAAAAGTTGCAGAATTTGTAAAAGCTTTGCAGAAGTAAAGGAACTTTGCTAAAATGTAGTAACTTAGCAGAACTGTAATATCTTAGAGGAAACATAATACTTGGCAGAAATACAATAGCATAGCAGAACTTAGCAGAAATATTGTAACTTACCAGAAACACGATAACTTCTCAAAAATACAAGAATTTAGGAGAAATAGTATAAGATAACAGAAAGAATATATTTAGCCAAACATTCTTAAACATTACAGAAATACTATGATTTAGAAAAACAGTACAACATAGCAGAAATGCTGCGATTTACCAGAGACACTGTAAAATACTATTAATATTGAAATTTAAAAAAAACATACTATGTTTTAGCACAAATACTGTAATTTGACAGAAATACTATCATTTGGCAGAAATACGTTTTAGCAAAAATACTCCAGTTTAGCACAAATATTATAACATAGCAGAAATAAAATTATATAGCAGAAATGCTATATTTAGAAAGAAAAATATAATATAGTAGAAATACTATGATTTAGCAGAAATACTGTAATCAGCACATATACTGTAACATGACAGAAATTCCTCCACTTAGTAGTAATACTATAACATAAAACAAATGTTATGATTTGGCACAAAAACCATAATTTGGCAAAATACTATGATTTAGCAGAAATACTATGATTGAGCAGAAGTACTAAGATGTAGTAAAAGTACTTTGATTTAACAGAAATACAATTATGGAGGAGTAATACTTTAAAATGGGAGAAATATTGATACACACACATGCACAGAGCCTAAAGGGAACAGTATTTGTGCCATGGAGTGTTAACAAGAATCTGAAGTCCATATTAGAAAAGCTGCTAAAATCATAAATGTTTGCAGAATTGGGAAAGAGAGCGAGCGCCTCGAAAACAGGGTGATGAGCAGTCAGAATTAGATTGCGGTGAGAGGCGAAAAACGCCGTTTTTTGGAGTTATAAAACGTCGTGTAACTCAAAAACTAGGTGGACTAGAAGCATAATTCTTGTACTGGGTGAATCAGCGGACTTTGGTGTACTTTGACTGTGATTTGCATTGCTCTTTGTACATCTGTCGCTGAGATATGACGAGAGAAGAAAGGGCAGACCTCAGATATGATTGGCTGGCTGGGAAGCCGTGCAGGCCCTGATTTGTAAATTTGAATGTTGCATCCCTAAGATATGATTGGCTGGGTGAGAAGCCGTGCAGGCCCTGATATGTAAATTTGAATGCCTCAGTCCTCACAGAGGATTGGCTGCCTGGGGACCTGGCAGAAATATATAGAAATACTATGATTAAGCATAAATACTACATTTAGCAGAAATACTTTATTAAGCACAAATCCTATAATAAGCAGAAATACTATATTAAGCAATATAAATATCCTATAAAAATCTTATAAAAAGCAAAAATACTGTACTATAAATTGGTAGAAAAACTATAATTAATCAGAAATACTAAATTTAGCAAAAATCTTATAAAAAAGCAGAAATGCTATGATTTAGCACAATAGTAATAACTTAAACAGAAAAATTGGAAAAGCAAAATGGACAGCTGAAAAAATGCTGAACATGCTAAGAGTCCTTCAAATATACTTGTTAAATGAAAAAAAATCGGCAAAAAAATATATAACAGCCACACAATCACAAATATGGACACATATGGAAACACACACACACACACACACACACACACACACACACACACGATCCAATTCAGTCAACCAGTCTAAATATATTGAATTTAAATCTTACAATGAGATCATCCCATGAAAAGGCTCTCTCTCTCTTTCTCTCTGTCACACACACACACACACACTCACACACACACACACACAAGATCCAATTCAGTCAACCAGTCTAAATATATTGAATTTAAATCTTACAATGAGATCGTCTCACACACACACACACACACACACACACAGACGATCCAATTCAGTCAACCAGTCTAAATATATTGAATTTAAATCTTACAATCAGAGATCATCCCATAAAAAGTCTTTCTCTCTCTCTCTCTCTCTCTCTCTGTCACACACACACACACACACACACACACACACACAAGATGCAATTCAGTCAACCAGTCTAAATATATTGTATTTAAATCTTACAATGAGATCATCCCATAAAAAGGCTCTCTCTCTCTCTCTCTCTGTCACACACACACACACACACACACACACACACAAGATCCAATTCAGTCAACCAGTCTAAATATATTGAATTTTAATCTTACAATGAGATCATCCCATAAAAAGGCTTTCTCTCTCTCTCTCTCTCTCCCTCTCTCTCTCTGTCACACACACACACACACACACACACACACACACACACACACAAGATCCAATTCAGTCAAGCAGTCTAAATATATTGAATTTGAATCTTACAATGAGATCATCCCATAAAAAGGCTTTCTCTCTCTCTCTCTCGCTCTCTGTCACACACACACACACAGACACACACACACACACACACACACACACACACACACACACACACAGGGAGAGAGAAGTAAGTTTCTAGCTCAGTCAAGCAGCCTGGGAGCTGCTGAATTTGAATCCACCAATCAGAGAGCCTGTGCACTTTTTCCCGCCAAAACAGGTGCACGCAGCACAGAGAGACACAGGAGTTTTGCAGTCTATTTCTCATAATGACGACTCCCCTCAAACAAATGACCATAATTTCCTAACCGTAGAGGCTAGAACGGTCATTCTTACACCGTTCTGTTCAGAAGAGATGGGGGAATCTTAAAGTGTTGACAATTTATCATTAAAATATGAATTATTAAAGATATTTGACTTCTAATGCACCATAACTGAGTAGAGCAAAGCAAAAACTGCCTTGACTTGCCCTCAAACAACGCTTTCTAACTCTAAATCTATTTGGAGTATCAATATCATTCTTTCACCGTAAGAGACAGCAGGCTTTGGTGAACAATCATGGAAATTTTCAGGTCTTTGTGGAAATCCATTAAAAAGATATGACGAGAGAAAAAAGTGGTTCATTTCCAGAGTTTGAAATCTGAAGAAATCTGAGCGAAGGACGAATTTCCTACCCTCAAACAAGTCTAACTCATTTCAGAACGGTAATAGGTGAGAAAGAAATTCTTGAATTGTGAGTGTCAGGAGTGTCTGAAGATATACTGGGACAAGCCTTATGTCTTAACTTTGCTTCGTTAAGGAGATATGACGATTCGAATATGCCTCTCATTACAGAAATCAAGCGGTGATTTTGAACAAGCTCTCCATTGACTTTCTATGGAGAGTTTTGCGACTTTGTTTTAGTCTGAGGAGATTTGCCAAAATTCTATAAATCCCACAACAATGACAGTGACATTTTCAGAAAGCCAGCAAAAATACCTACGTTTTGATGTATAATTTGTGGGGGTTGAGTGAAAATTGAGCAAGTAGCAAGAAGTTGTTCGGACATGAAGAGAAGACTGCAAAACCTTCAGTGGCACACTGAAAGCCAAGTGCATAGCAACCATAACAACGCATGTATTTTCTGAAAAATCACAATTTTGCAACTCAAAACTTTAAGAGGCATAAAAGTAAAACGGTAAAAGATTTGAAAAAGCTGATTTATTCCTGAATAGCCCAATAATTTGAGAACATTTTAAAGTTTGAATGGTTGTTCTACGTGAAAGTAGGAAAAAGTAGTTAAGTTTCAAAAACAAGCAAGTTTTAGCAGAATTTTGGAAGTTTTCCATTCATTTCAATGGGACAAAAAATTGCATAAAAAGCTTAATATTTTAAAAAGTATAACAGCAAAAAATACCAAAAGATATAGCGCACATTAGCAGAAATAGCAGAATAGTTTAAAATTTGAACGGTGAAAATCGGCTGAAAATTGTGGAAGTAGTTAAGTGCCAAAAAACGTACAAAAAGTAGCAACTAGAACTAGAAAAATTTGCATTTCCTGCGAAAATGCAGTGTGGATGCTGTAATGCTGAAGCTGTCTGCTAAAAATAGCTGAAAAAGCTGAAGAGTTGCAGAAATTGTAAAAAGTTTGCAGAAGCAAAGGAACTTTGCTAAAATGTAGTAACTTAGCAGAACTGCAATATCTTACAGGCAACATAATACTTGGCAGAAATACAATAGCATAGCAGAACTTAGCAGAAACATTGTAACTTAACAGAAACACGATAACTTCTCAAAAATACAAGAATTTAGGAGAAATAGTATAAGATAACAGAAAGAATATATTTAGCCAAACACTCTTAAACATTACAGAAATACTATGATTTAGAAAAACAGTACAACATAGCAGAAATACTGTGATTTACCAGAGACACTGTAATATACTATGAATATTGTAATTTTAAATAAATACTATGTATTAGCCAAAATACTCCAGTTTAGCACAAATATTATAACATAGCAGAAATACTATTCTATAGCAGAAATGCTATATTTAGAAAGAAAAATGTAATATAGTAGAAATACTATGATTTAGCAGAAATCCTACAATATAGCTTAATAACAATGATTTAGAACAGATACTATGATTGAGCACAAGTAATAACTTAAGTGAAAATATTGGAAAGGTAAAATGACAAGCTGAATAAAAAGGAACATGGTTAAGTCCGCTGAAAACTATTTGTTGTTCACCTGTGAAAAAATAAAACAAAAATACATTTAGAAAAAAAAACTAAGAACAGCCAACAGATACACAAAATCAAA
>NC_031985.2:4102813-4107813 GCF_001858045.2 Oreochromis niloticus
GGTGGAATTGAACCCGTGATCTTTAGACTGCCGACCGGCGTCATTACCAACTGTGCCACTGGGAAACAGAGCAGCGGTTTGGAAAACGGGGAGATGAACTGTCAGATTTAGATCGCGGTGAGAGGCGTAAAACGCTGATTTTTGGAGTTACAAAACGTCATGTAACTCCAAAACTAGGTGGGATAGAAGCACAATTCTTGTACTGGGTGAATCAGCAGACTTTGCTGAACTTTCACTGCGATTTTCATTGCTCCTTTTACCTCCGTCACGGAGATATGATGAGAGAAGAAACGGCTTCATTTTCAGAGTTTGAAAAGTGAGAGGAGGACAGATTTCCACCCCTCAAACAAACGTAATTTATGGCTTAACAGTAAGATGACTGTAAAAACTGCTCTATGATTTACATGAAATACTTTGATTTAGAAGAAATTCTATAATCTAGCAAAAAGCACTACAGCATAGCAGAAGTTATATCACTGAGCAGATTTACTAGGATTTAGCACAAACACTATGATTTGGCTCAAAAATCTTTATTTTGCAGTTATATTATGATTTGGCAGAAATACTATGAGCAGTAATAATATAACAGTACATAATACTGTTATTTTGTGGAAATACAATGCTTTATCACAAATACCATGATATGGCAAAAATACTATGATTCAGCAGAAATACTATGATTGAGCAGAAGTACTAAGATGTAGTAAAAGTACTTTCATTTAGCACAAATACTATAATGGAGGAGTAAGACTTTAACATGGGAGAAATATTGATACACACACACATACACAGAGAGCAAAGTGTGCAGAGGCTGTTGAGAGTCTGGGCTTGGCATATCTAGGTCAGCTAAATTGGCTGCACCTGCTGTAATCAGCACTTACACAGACAGACACAGAGAGAGCTATGGGTTTTCTTCAGTGTATTTCTCACATTCAGGACTCCCCTCGAACAAATGGCCATAATTTCCTAACCGTAGGGGCTAGAATGCTCATTCTAACACCGTTTTGCTCAGAAGAGATGGGGGAATCTGCAGGTCTTCATAATTCAGCGATAAAATATAAATTATTGAAGATATATGACTTATAATACACTGTAACTGAGTAGAGGCAAAGCAAAACTGCCTTGACTTGCCCTCAAACAATGCTTTCTAACTCTAAATCTATTTGGAGTATCGATATCATTCTTTCAACGTAAGAGACAGCAGGCTTTGGCGAACAGTCATGGAAATTTTCAGGTCTGTGTGGAAATCCATCAAAAAGATATGACGAGAGAAAAAAGTGCCTCATTTCCAGAGTTTGAAATCTGAAGATGGGGACGAATTTCCTACCCTCAAACAAACCCAATTCATGGCCAAATGGTAATAGGTGAGAAAGAAATTCTTGAATTGTGAGCGTCAGGAGTGTCTGAAGATATACCGGACAAGCCTCATGTCTTAACTTCGCTTCGTTAAGGAGATATGACGATTCGAATATGCCTCTCATTACAGAAATCAAGCGGTGATTTGAACAAACTCTCTATTGACTTTCTATGGAGAGTTTCAGACTTTGTGTTGGTCTGAGGAGATTGCCAAAATTCTATAAATCCACAACAATGATAGTGACATTTTCTGAAAGCCAGCAAAAATACCTACGTTTTGATGTATAATTTGTGGAAGTTGAGTGAAATTGAGCAAGTAGCAAGAAGTTGTTCGGACATGAAGAGAAGACTGCGAAACCTACAGTGGCACACTGGAAGCCAAGTGCATAGCAACCATAACAACGCATGTATTTTGTGAAAAATCACAATTTTGCAACTCAAAACTTTAAGAGGGATAAAATAAAACGGTAAAGATTTGAAAAAGCTGATTTATTCCTGAATAGCCCAATAATTTGAGAACATTTTAAAGTTTGAATGGTTGTTCTACGTTAAAGCAGGAAAAGTAGTTAAGTTTCAAAAACAAGCAAGTTTTAGCAGAATTGCGGAAGTTTCCCATTCATTTCAATGGGACAAATTAAAGGAAAAAAGTGTAATATTTTAAAAAGTATAACAGTTAAAAATATCAAAAGATATAGCGTACATTAGCAGAAATAGCAGAATAGTTTAAAATTTGAACGGTGAAAATCGGCTGAAAATTGTGGAAGTAGTTAAGTGCCAAAAAGTGTACGGAACCCAACTAGAATAATAAAATAATAAAGAATAAAGAGAAACAGAAAACAATAGTGTGGATGCCTTAAAGCATCCACACAACTAGAAAAATTTGCATTTCCTGCGAAAATGCAGTGTGGATGCTTTAAAGCTGAAGCTTTCTGCTGAAACTAGCTGAAAAAGCTGAAAAGTTGCAGAAATTGTAAAATCTTGCAGAAGCAAAGGAACTTTGCTAAAATGTAGTGACTTAGCAGAACTGCAATATCTTAGAGGAAACATAATACTTGGCAGAAATACAATAGCATAGCAGAACTTAGCAGAAATATTGTAACTTACCAGAAACACGATAACTTCTCAAAAATACAAGAATTTAGGAGAAATAGTATAAGATAACAGAAAGAATATATTTAGCCAAACATTCTTAAACATTACAGAAATACTATGATTAGAGAAACAGTACAACATAGCAGAAATGCTGTAATTTGACAGAAATACTATATTTAGCACAAATCTTATAAAATAGCAGAAATGCTGTATTTAGCACAAATACTGAAAAGCAGCAGAAATGCTATGACTTAGCACAATAGTAATAACTTAAATAGAAAAATTGGAAAAGCAAAATGGACAGCTGAAAAAATGCTGAACATGCTAAGGGTCCCTCAAATGTAATTGTTAAATGAAAAAAAATCAGCAAAAAAAAGTATAACAGTCACACAATCACAAATATGGACACATATTGAAACACACATGCACAGAGAGACACACACAGGACAAATTCAGTCAACCAGTCTAAATATATTGAATTAAAATCATACAATAAGATGCTCCCATAAAAACTCTCTCTCGCCCTCCCTTTCTCTCTCTCTCTGTCTCACACACACACACCACACACACACACACACACACACACACACACACAACAGCAGCAGCAGCAGAAAGTGAACAGGGGCTGTTAACAGCATGTTTCTAGGTCAGTCAAACAGCTGTGACCTTCTCAATTTGAATCCACCAATCAGAGAGGCTGTGTGCTTTTTCCCGCCAAAACTGGTGCACCAAGTGCAGGCTTTTACACATGCAGCACAGAGAGAGACAGGATTTTTGCAGTCTATTTCTCATAGTGAGAATTCCCCTCAAACAACAGCCATAATTTCTAACCGTAGGGGCTAAAACAGTCATTCTTAGACCATTTTATTCAGAAGACATAGGGGAATCTTGAAATGCTGACCATTTAAAATAAAAATATGAAATATTAGAGATATATGACATAGATGATTGGTGGCTTAGAAGCCACGAAGGTCCCAATATGCAAATTAAATGTGCCAGGACTCAGATATGATTGGCTGGCTGGGAAGCCATGAAGGTCCCAATATGCAAATTTGAATGTGCCAGGACTCAGATATGATTGGCTGGCTGGGAAGCCATGAAGGCAACAATATGCAAATTTGAATGTGCCAGGACTCAGATATGATTGGCTGGCTGAGAAGCCATGAAGGTCCCAATATGCAAATTTGAATGTGCAGGACTCAGATATGATTGGCTGGCTGGGAAGCCATGAAGGTCCAATATGCAAATTTGAATGTGCCAGGACTCCGATATGATTGGCTGGCTGGGAAGCCATGAAGGCAACAATATGCAAATTTGAATGTGCCAGGACTCAGATATGATTGGCTGGCTGGGAAGCCATGAATGCCCCAATATGCAAATTTAAATGTGCCAGGACTCAGATATGATTGGCTGGCTGGGAAGCCGTCCAGGTCCTGATATGTAAATTTGAATATTAGGACTGACTCCCTGGGGACCTGGCAGAAATATATAGAAATACAATGATTACCCAGAAATACTGCATTTAGTAGAAATACTATGTTTAGCACAAATACTATAAAATGGCAGAAATACTATAATTAAGCAGAAATATTATATTAAGTACAAATCCTATAAAATAGCAGAAATAGTATGATTTAGCACAAATGCTGTATTTAGCACAAATCTTATAAAATAGCAGAAATAGTATGATTTAGCAGAAATGCTGTATTTAGCACAAATACTGAAAAGCAGCACAAATGCTATGACTTAGCACAATAGTAATAACTTAAATAGAAAAATTGGAAAAGCAAAATGGACAGCTGCAAAAAGTCCCACAAGCACAGAGAGACACACACAGGATCAAATTCAGTCAACCAGTCTAAATATATTGAATTTAAATCATACAATAAGATGCTCCCATAAAAACTCTCTCTCGCCCTCTCTCTCTCTCTCTCTGTCTCTCTCTCCTCACACACACACACACACACACACACACACACACACACACACAGGGAGAGAAAATCAAGTTTCTAGGTCAGTCAAGCAGCCTGGGAGCTGCTAAATTTGAATCCACCAATCAGAGAGGCTGTGTACTTTTTCCCGCCAAAACAGGTGCAGCCGTTTTTACACACACAGAGCACAGAGACAGGATTTCTGCAGTGAATTTCTCATAGTGAGGATTCCTCTCAAACAAATGGCCATAATTTCCTAACCGTAGGGCTAGAATGGTCATTCTTACACCGTTTTGTTCAGAAGAGATGGGGGAATCTTAAAGTGTTGACAATTTATCATTAAAATATGAATTATTGAAGATATTTGACTTCTAATGCACCATAACTGAGTAGAGGCAAGTGAAATCTGCCTTGACTTGCCCTCAAACAACGCTTTCTAACTCTAAATCTATTTGGAGTATAGATATCATTCTTTCACCGTAAGAGACAGCAGGCTTTGGTGAACAGTCATGGAAATTTTCAGGTCTCTGTGGAAATCCAACAAAAGTTATGACTCCTCCGGAGTGAGAGGAGTAGGAATATTTTACTGCTATTATTTGCTGCTATTTTTATAATCATCAT